>NC_041380.1:157818414-157829057 GCF_002162155.2 Triticum dicoccoides
GAAACCCAAGGGAAAAGAGGCTAGGTGGCAAATGGTAAAACCAAGGTTGGGCATTGCTGGAAAAGCTTTAATCAAGGCAAACTATCAAGGGGTTCCCATTATAACCCAAACGCGTAAGGAACGCAAAATTTGGGAACATAACACCGATATGACGGAAACTAGGGTGGCAAGAGTGGAACAAAACACTAGGCGAGAGGCCGAGCCTTCCACCCTTTACCAAGTATATAGATTCATTAAGATAACAAGATAAAATAATGATATCCCAACAAGTAAATAAAAGTTCCAACAAGGAACGGCCTCCAATCTTCACCTGCAACTAGCAACGTTATAAGAGGGGCTGAGCAAAGCGGTAACATAGCCAATCAATGGTTTGCTAGGACATGGTGGATTAGAGGTTTGACATGGCAATTTGGGAGGCTTGAAAGCAAGTGGTAGGCATCGTAGCAATGGCATAGCAAAAGAGCGAGCAATCTAGCATAGCAATAATAGTAGTGATTTCGAGGGTATGATCATCTTGCCTGCAAAGTTGTCAGAGTTGACTGGATCCTCGAAAGAAAACTCAATGGGCTCCTCGTTAGCGAACTCATCTCCCGGCTCTACCCAAACAAGACAAAAAAGCAACAAGGACACAATCAACCACGTGCAATGATCAAACAATATGATGCAAAGATGGTATGCTATGCGGGATGCGATGCGGAATGCATATGCAAGATTTGACAAGGGATGCATGAACCTGGCCTCAACTTGGAAATCAAAGTGTGCCACTGGAAAGATGAGATGAAATCGCTTGAAAACGATATAAAGAACGCCGGAATCGGAGTTACGGTTTGGAAATGGCAAGCAAAACAAATATGACACCGGTCTGCGATTTACAGCAAGTAGCCATCTAAATGCAAAGAGATGAACAAGCTACAGCACCCAAACATGACAACAAAGTACATGGCAGGGATGCATGGCAACGATAACAACACACGGAGACAAAGACCCTAACCCAAAAAAATAAAATAACTTAACGCCGAAACGGCAAGAGTTGGAGTACAAATTGGGAAAGTTACAACCGGGGTGTTACATATTTTTCATATTTTCTGAAAAGTTGCTCCGTGAAGTTTTATGTCATTCCGAGAACGTTTGTTTCTGCACATAAATAACACCATGGTAATTCCGCTGAAAACAGCGTCAGTCCTGGTTAATTCCATTCAAATCATGCAAGTTAGAGTCCAAAACAAGGGCAAAAGTGTTTGGAAAAGTAGATACGATGGAGACGTATCAACAGTGACGGTAGTTGTATACGTTCGGAGAGGAACTTGTCACATCCAATTCCTTCGGGGCGAAATGCACGTCAGCGGTAGTCGTTCTAGGTAGGAAACGGTAGTTGAACACGGTTTGTAGATGTTCATGTCGCCGTAGTCGTTTGGGTCTTGGAATGATGGTAGTCGTTCACTTGACGGTGGTAGACGAACTTGGCGGTCCTCGTCATCCTGGTACTTGGCATCCTCTCGGCCTTGACAGTTCGTGGTACTTGGCGTCCAGTGCAGCAACCTTGCAAATGCACAGTTGCAATGGTGGGCTTGGAGGTTCGTGACCGGGGCGTCGAGAAGGAGTTGCAGGCGGGAGCGACTTGAGATGGCGGATGCAGGGGGCTCAGGGCGAGAAGAGCATATAGAGGCTCGGGCTCCTCGAGCCATGGGGATGGCCGGAAACAGGCAGCTGCAGGAGGCCAAGGGGAGCGGCGGGGTCGACGGAGTGGCGGACGACAGAGAAGGGCCTTGCTTGCTTGGCTGTAGGCGGGCGCTCGATGCGTCGTTCACGTGCAACAAAAGCAGGGAAGGCCGGTGGGGTCTTGGATGGCGACGCGGGACCTGACGGCAGCTTGGCACAGGCGTTGGGGCCACCGGAGTTGGACCCTCCGGTGGTGGCGTGGGGAAGCACGACGAGAGAGCGAGGAGGGCGGCGCTCGAGGTCGCCAACGTCTGGCAGGGCCGCGGCGAGAGAGCCGAACGGAGGCGGGCGAAGGGAGGCTGCAGGGGTGACGCGCTCGGGGAGAGGTAGAGAAGTGGGATCGGGAACGAGGTGGCAGCGCGAGGGAGAGAGGGGATCGGGCAGAGCCGCAGAGGGTCTCTCCTCTCCTGAGCGATGCATGTGTGTGGCGGCGGTGGAAGGGAACGAGGAGGAGGGTTGCGCGCTAGGGTTGGAAGGAGGCTGGGCTGGGCTAGAGATTAGGTGGGCCAGCTTGCTACGAGGCCCAAGTGGCCAGAGGCCTGGCTGTGCTCTCTCTCTCTCTCTCTCATCTCTAGATAACAGAAAAAACAAAGGGGATGAGAAGAAAAAGAAGGGGTTAGGGGTAGAGTTTGGCATGAAGTTAATTTTTCTGGACTCACAAAAATGTGCACGGTCCATGAAAAATACGAGTGGCCAAGATTGCAACATTTAAATTCAAACTCATTTGAATTTAAATCGAGTGGTTTGAACTAGGGGAATATTTAGAAGAGCCCAAAAATGATGAGGATTATTGGAGGAACCTCGATAAAAGTGAGAAGAATTGTGGACAAGATTCGAAGGTCAAAGTCGGAGTAGAAAAGGCATGGGGAATATTTGCAAGTGTGTTATGGTTGATTCCACATCAATGGAATGTTTAATAGTAGCTCCCTAAAATATTGGGAGAATATGTTTTAAAGAGAAATCACCATAGTGAATATCCCTCGATTTAAATGGATCCTAGATCCATACAATTTAATTGGTTGAGTTGCAAAGATTAATGACATGATGGCATGATGACATGAGAAGAGAAGCAACGCAACGGTCGAGAAGCTAGAAGTGATCAAGAAGTGATCCTGAAACTACTTACGCACAATCATAACACAAGAACCATGTTCACTTCCCAGACTCCGTCGAAAAGAGACCATCACGGCTACACACGCGTTTGATGCATTTTAATTAAGTTAAGTGTCAAGTTCGCTACAACCAGATATTAACAAATTCCCATCTGCCACATAACCACGGGCATGGCTCTCGAAATTTTATACCCTATAGGGTTGTCCCAACTTAGCCCATCACAAGCTCTCACGGTCAACGAAGGATATTCCTTCTCCCGGGAAGACCCGATCTCTCTCGGAATCCCGGTTACAAGACATTTCGACAATGGTAAAACAAGACCAGCAAAGCCGCTCGATGTGTCGACAATCTCGATAGGAGTCGCACGTATCTCGTTCTCTGGACACACCGGATAGGTCAAGCTACGAGTAAAACCAGCCCTCAAGTTGCCCTGAGGTGGCCCCGCAGGTTCCTGGTTCAGACCAACACTTAGAGAAGCACTGGCCCGGGGGGGGGGGTTAAAATAAAGATGACCCTCGGGTTGGCCGACCCAAGGGAAGGGTAATAGGTTGTTAGGCAGATGTAAAACCAAGGTTGGGCCTTGCTAGAGGAGCTTTATTCAAGGCGAACTGTCACGGGGTTCCCATAACACCCAACCGCGTAAGGAACGCAAAATCAAGGAACATAACACCGGTATGATGGAAACTAGGGCGGCAAGAGTGGAACAAAACACCAGGCATAAGGCCGAGCCTTCCACCCTTTACAAAGTATATAGATGCCTTAATTAAAATAAGATATATTGTGATATCCCAACATATCCATGTTCCAATATGGAACAAACTTCGACTTCACCTGAAACTAACAACGTTATAAGAGGGGCCGAGCAAAAGAGGTAACTTAGCCAAACAACGGTTTGCTAGGAAGGTGGGTTAGAGGCTTGACATGGCAATATGGGAGGCATGATATAACAAGTGGTAGGTAGTGCGACATAGCGATAGAACGAACAACTAGCAAGCAAAGATAGAAGTGATTTCGAGGGTATGGTCATCTTGCCTGAGATCCCGCAAGGAAGAAGAACGAGTCCAAGAAGTAGACGACCCAACGTAGTCGAATGAATCCTCACAACTTCAGAATGAAACGGAAGCTAACGAGAGAAGCAACCCGGAAATAAGCAAGCAACATAGTAAACAACCATGTCATAAACATGGCATGGCAAAGTGCAACAAACAATACTACATGTTAAGTGGAGCTCAATATGCAACGAGATGCATATTGACACGACACCACATTCCATTATTTAGTTCTCTCCCGTTTATGTACCCAACAATATTTAATGTTATTAAACATCGCAAGGGGTGAAACAAGAGTAAAATACATAGTTAGGCATTTGAAATGAGGCCGAAAACATCAAACAACAATTCCGGTAAATCCTCATGTGCAAATAGCAATTTAATGCAAACAACAATTTTAAACATTTTAAATGTTATTATCATGATGAAAATGACACATGCAAGTTTTATGCAATATTTATGAAAATGTTGACATGAGCAGGATATGAAGCATTTGTCGCCGTGGCAGAAACGAAAGGGGTGCCACGACAATGACAACGGAAATGGTGCCACGGCAACATTCCGATGATCCGGTAGCTCACGAAGATACTGGTGCAAAAGGAAGTAGGTGTGAGTGTGTCATGCAAGGATGGTGGGGTGCTCCCGGGAACCGGGTTCCCACGGGTCGATGGCATGGCAAACGAGGAGGAGCGTGCAAGCGACAAATTCAGACATGGTGCAAACATGAGCATCTCATGCATCACAAACATTCGTTCTCAGAAGGTCATGTCGGTTGTTATACCTTTGAAGCGTGCCTTTTCGGAACGGATCAAGTTTGTCGAAGGAAGTAGTGGTACACGGGCCGTAGTGGAAGTAGTCGTTCTCGTGACGGTAGTGGAAGTAGACGTTCACGGGTCATCGCGGCAAGTAATCGTACACGGTGACGGTAGTTGTACATGTTCGGAGAGGAACTTGTCGCATCCAAGTCCTTCGGGGCGAAATGCACGTCGACGGTAGTCGTTCTAGGTAGGAAACGGTAGCTGAACATGGTTCGTAGATGTTCATGTCGCCGTAGTCGTTTGGGTCTTGGAATGATGGTAGTTGTTCACTTGACGGTGGTAGACAAACTTGGCGGTCCTCGTTGTCCTGGTACTTGGCGTCCTCTCGGCCTTGACAGTTCGTGGTACTTGGCGTCTAGTGCAGCAACCTCGCGAATGCACAATTGCAATGGTGGTCTTGGAGGTTCGTGACCGGGGCGTGGAGAAGGAGTTGCAGGCGGGAGCGACTGGAGATGGAGGATGCAGGGGGCTCAGGCGAGAATAGCAGATAGAGGCTCAGGCTCCTCGAGCCATGGGGATGGCTAGAAACAGGCAGCTGCAGGAGGCCAAGGGGAGCGGCGGGGTCGACAGAGTGGCGGACGACAGAGTAGGGCCTTGCTGGCTTGGCTATAGGCGGGCCCTCGATGCATCGTTCCCGCACAACAGAAGCAGGGGAGGTAGGCAGGGTCTTGGATGGCGACGGGGGACTTGACGACAGCTTGGCGTGGGTGCTGGGGCCTCAGGAGTTGGCCCCTCCAGTGGTGGCGTGGGGAGGCACGGCGTGAAAGAGAGGAGGGCAGCGCTCGAGGTCGCCGACGTCCGGCAGGGCCGCAGCGAGAGAGCCGAACGGAGGCGGGCGACGGGAGGCTATAGGGGCGACGCGCTCGAGGAGAGTGTGAGAAGTGGGATCGGGAACGAGGTGGCGTTGCGAGGGAGAGAGCGAAGGTTGAGGAGGGATCGGGTAGAGGGTCTCTCCTCTCCTGAGCGACGCATGTGTGTGGCGGCGGTGGAAGGGAACGAGGAGGAGGGTTGGGCGCTATGGTTGGAAGGAGGCTGGGATGGGCTAGAGATTAGGTGGGCCGGCCTGCTAGGAGGCCCAAGTGGCTAGAGGCCTGGCTGGGCTCTTTCTCTCTCTTATCTCCAGATAACAGAAAAAAACCAAAGGGAAGGAGAAGAAAAGGAAGAGGTAGAGTTTGGCATGAGGTTAATTTTTCTGGACTCACAAAAATGTGCACGGTCCATGAAAAATAGGAGTGGCCAAGATTGCGAGATTTGAATTCAAACTCATTTGAATTTAAATCGAGTGGTTTGCACTAGGGCAATATTTAGAAGAGCCCAAAAATGATGAGGATTATTGGATTAACCTCGATAAAGTGAGAAGAATTGCAGACAAGATTTGAAGGTCAAACTCGAAGTAGAAAAGGCATGGGGAATATTTGCAAGTGTGTTATGGTTGATTCCACATCAATGGAATATTTAATAGTAGCTCCCTAAAATATTGGGAGAATATGTTTTAAAGAGAAATCACCATAGTGAATATCCCTCGATTTAAATGGATCGAAGATCCATACAATTTAATTGGTTGAGTTGCAAAGATTAATGACATGATGGCATGATGACATGAGAAGAGAAGCAATACAACGGTAGAGAAGCTAGAAGTGATCAAGAAGTGATCCTGACACTACTTACGCACACTCATAACACAAGAACCGTGTTCACTTCCGGACTCCGCTGAAAATAAACCATCACGGCTACACACGCGTTTGATGCATGTTAATTAAGTTAAGTGTCTAGTTCGCTACAACCGGATATTAACAAATTCACATCTGCCACATAACCGCGGACACGGCTCTCAAAAGTTTATACCCTGCAGGGGTGTCCCAACTTAGCCCATCACAAGCTCTCACAGTCAACGAAGGATATTCCTTCTCCCGGGAAGACTCGATTAGTCTCGGAATCCCGGTTACAAGACATTTCGACAATGGTAAAACAAGACCAGCAAAGCCGCCCGATGTGTCGACAATCCCGAAAGGAGTCGCGTGTATCTCATTCCCAGGACACACCGGATAGGTCAAGCTACAAGTAAAACCAGCCCTCAAGTTGCCCCGAGGTGGCCCCGCAGGTTGCCGGGTTCGGACCAACACTTAGAGAAGCACTAGCCCGGGGGGTTAAAATAAAGATGACCCTCGGGTTGGCCGACCCAAGGGAAGGGTAATAGGTTGTTAGGCAAATGTAAAACCAAGGTTGTGCCTTGCTGGAGGAGTTTTATTCAAGGCGAACTGTCAAGCGGTTCCCATAACACCCAACCGCGTAAGGAACGCAAAATCAAGGAACATAGCATCGGTATGACGGAAACTAGGGCGGCAAGAGTGGAACAAAACACCAGGCATAAGGCCGAGCCTTCCACCCTTTACCAAGTATATAGATGCATTAATTAAAATAAGATGTATTGTGATATCCCAACATATCCATGTTCCAACATGGAACAAACTTCGACTTTACCTAAAACTAACAATGCTATAAGAGGGGCTGAGCAAAACCGGTAACTTAGCCAAACAATGGTTTGCTAGGAAGGTGGGTTAGAGGCTTGACATGGCAATATGGGAGGCATGATATAACAAGTGGTAGGTAGCGCGACATAGCGATAGAACGAACAACTAGCAAGCAAAGATAAAAGTGATTTTGAGGGTATGGTCATCTTGTCTGAGATCTCACAAGGAAGAAGACCGAGTCCAAGAAGTAGACGACCCAACGTAGTCGAATGAATCCTGACAACTTCGGAACGAAACCGAAGCTAACAAGAGAAGCAACCCGGAAAGAAGCAAGCAACATAGTAAACAACCTTCACATAAACATAGCATGATCCACAACCAAGTATGATGCATGTCCGGTTTAATGAGGCATGGCATGGCAAAGTGCAACAAACAATACTACAAGTTAAGTGGAGCTCAATATGCAACGAGATGCATATTGACAAGACACCACATTCCATTATTTAGTTCTCTCCCGTTTATGTACCCAACAATATTTAATGTTATTAAACATGGCAAGGGGTGAAACATGAGTAAAATACACAGTTGGGCATTTTAAATGAGGCCGGAAACATCAAACAACAATTCCGGTAAATCCTCATGTGCAAATAGCAATTTAATGCAAACAACAATTTTAGACATTTTAAATGTTATTATCATGATGCAAATGACATATGAAAGTTTTATGAAAATGTTGACATGAGCGGGTTATGAAGCATTTGTCGCCGTGGCGGAAACGAAAGGGGTGCCACGGCAACGACAACAGAAATGGTGCCACGACAACATTTCGATGATCCTGTAGCTCATGAAGATACCGGTGCAAAAGGAAGTAGGTGTGAGTGTGTCATGCAAGGATGGTGGGGTGCTCCCCGGAACCGGGTTCCCACGGGTCGACGACATGGCAAACGAGGAGGAGCATGCAAGCGACAAATTCTGACATGGTGGAAACACGAGCATCTCATGCATCGCAAACATTCGTTCTCGGAAGGTCATATCGGTTGTTATACCTTTGAAGCGTGCATTTTCGGAACGGATCAAGTTCGTCGAAGGAAGTAGTGGTACACGGGCTGTAGTGGAAGTAGTCATTCTCGCGACGGTAGTGGAAGTAGACGTTCATGGGTCATCGTGGGAAGTAATCGTACATGGTGATGGTAGTTGTACACGTTCGGAGAGGAACTTGTCGCATCCAAGTCCTTCGGGGCGAAATGCACGTCGACGGTAGTCGTTCTAGGTAGGAAATGGTAGCTGAACATGGTTCGTAGATGTTCAGGTCGCCGTAGTCATTTGGGTCTTGGAATGATGGTAGTCGTTCACTTGACGGCGGTAGACGAACTTGGCGGTCCTTGTCATCCTGGTACTTGGCGTCTTCTCGGCCTTGACAGTTCGTGGTACTTGGCGTCCAGTGCAGCAACCTCGCGAATGCACAGTTGCAATGGTGGTCTTGGAGGTTCGTGATCGGGGCGTGGACAAGGAGTTGCAGGCGGGAGCGACTGGAGATGGCAGATGCGGGGGGCTCAGGGCGAGAAGAGCAGATAGACGCTCGGGCTCCTCGAGCCATGGGTATGGCCAGAAACAGGTAGCTGCAGGAGGCCAAGTGGAGCGGCGGGGTCAACGGAGTGGCGGACGACAGAGCAGGGCCTTGCCGGCTTGGCTGTAGGCGGGAGCTCGATGCGTCGTTCCCGCCCAACAAAAGCAGGGGAGGTCAGCGGGGTCTTGGATGGCGACGCGGGACCTGACGGAAGCTTGGCGCGGGCGCTGGGGCTGCCTTAGTTGGCCCCTCCGGTGGTGGTGCAGGGGGGCACGACGTGAAAGCGAGGAGGGCGGCGCTCGAGGTCGCCGATGTCCGGTAGGGCCGCATCGAGAGAGCCGAACGGAGGCGGGCGACGGGTGGCTGCAGGGGCGACGCACTCGGGGAGAGGGAGAGAAGTGGGATCGAGAACGAGGTGGTGGCGCTAGGGAGAGAGCGAAGGGAGAGAGGGGATCGGGCAGAGGGTCTCTCCTCTCCTGAGCGATGCATGTGTGTGGCGGCGGTGGAAGGGAACGAGGAGGAGGGTTGCACGCTAGGGTTGGAAGGAGGCTAGGCTGGGCTAGAGATTAGGTGGGCCGGCCTGCTAGGAGGCCCAAGTGCCCAGAGGCCTGGCTGGGCTCTCTCTCTCTTATCTCTAGATAACAGAAAAACAAGAAAGGGAAGGAGAAGAAAAGGAAGGGGCTAGGGGTAGAGTTTGGCATGAGGTTAATTTTTCTAGACTCACAAAAATGTGCACGGTCCATGAAAAATAGGAGTGGCCAAGATTGCGCGATTTAAATTCAAACTCATTTGAATTTATCGAGTGGTTTGAGCTAGGGCAATATTTAGAAGAGCCCAAAAATGATGAGGATTATTGGAGGAACCTCGATAAAAGTGAGAAGAATTGCGGACAAGATTTGAAGGTCAAACTCGAAGTAGAAAAGGCATGGGGAATATTTGCAAGTGTGTTATGGTTGATTCCACATCAATGGAATATTTAATAGTAGCTCCCTAAAATATTGGGAGAATATGTTTTAAAGAAAAATCACCATAGTGAATATCCCTCGATTTAAATGGATTGAAGATCCATACTATTTAATTGGTTGAGTTGCAAAGATTAATGACATGATGGAATGATGACATGATGCAATGCAAAATATGCAATGATGAATGCAACAAACAAACAAATCACACGACAAAACTCAGAAAACATGGAAGGCACCCGAAGCTCCGGTCTTGGGGCGTCACAACAAGGTTTGGATAATTAGACACAATGAAAACTACTATTAAACACTAACTGGGGAAACTATTTCATGCATAGATCTAATTTGGGATGGACATAAGACGGACCATGCCATGAACATCATCGAGGACGTCCGGCAGCAGCTCAATCATGTTTACCTTCTTGAAGATAACCTTGTGGCCTTGCCACTCATAAACTTGTTTGTGGAGGCATGCCACATCATCTTCCTGCGTAAGCTTGACAAGAACAATATGCCTCACAAACAAAGGAGTAACTTTGAACTTCTTGTGCTTCAGTACACCTGGACAACATGCCTGACAACAGTGAGGCTGGAATACATCTTGATATTGGTATAAGTGCAAATGGATTCCAGGATCCAACAACCTAAGAACTTTGTTTTCCCAGTGCATATATTCAGGTCATCCGCCTCATGGTGAGTGACATGTACAACCACACAATCCTTGTTTGCATCAGGGCTCTAATTGAAATAGAAACAAATTCTGAATTACTTTCCAATATAAGAAACACAAGTTATTTAAACCACTATGTAGAGTCAAAAGTATGCTTGACAGGGAAGGTAGCATGGCATCGTAGCTAATAAAATTTTGCATTATTTATCACCACATACTTAGATGAAAAACCACAATCGAGATCGGCAAAGAAGAAAATCACCTTGGGTAGCTC
>NC_041380.1:157829454-157850801 GCF_002162155.2 Triticum dicoccoides
ACTGCTCCTACAGGGCCACGGGGTTGCAACCTCAAATGGGACATTGACCATCTCAGTAGTGGCCGTGAGCGTATCTGGGTCGACTCAGTGGCTGCCTCCATCTTCTTGGAGCTTTCTGTGTTGTGGGGATCAGCCTCCCGTGTCTGCTCCAACATCGACATATCTTTTCCTGGTTTTCCTTGGTCCATCATGAAACTGACTAATACTAGGAGACAACTGAAAGGAAAACACAGTCACAATGACAATGAAACAAAAAAGAGAGTGAGGATCGGTTACTGCTTTGCAAAAGTTCTTTTTTTCTGAATGAAAATATACCAACATCACGGATCCGCTTACCTTCCCTTTGTTGGGAGAGAATAACAATGGCAGATGCGAGTGTTGGCTTTCTTGAAGACAGTGAGGGAGAAGGGGATTTAGCGAAGAGTGAAATGATGGTTTCTTCGTCCGTCAAACTTAGACTGCAGGGAGGTGGGGTTTTGTGATATGACGGCTCGTTACTGCCGCGCTATGATCAGGGTGACTCTCCGCATGCATATCGCCTTCTAATTTGGTGGATGGCATTTGGGCCCGTGTGTTGCATGGCCCGCATGTCGGTGAACCAAAGTAAAACGACATTCAGTAGAGGGAGACGTTTTGATGACTTCGGAGGAGCTAGAAGCAATAGTGTTCTAGTGTACTAGTAGTAATTGTTTTTCTGGGTAGCTGTAGAGTGTCTCCACTGTACTAGTAGTAATTGTTTCTCAGGGCCCAAGACAAAACAGCCCATCCACCCTAGTAAATAATAAAATCAATTCAAAAGCATGTATATTTAATTAATGAGAGGCGCTACCCAACACACCGCCTCCCAAAAAACCTGGGTGCTCTTCTTCCTCCTCACTCCTACCCACCTTACGTCAGCTCGCTCCACCAGTACCCCCAAATTCCTCACCTCACTCCTACAGAAAACCCCAGCTCCCCTTCTTCCTCACTACTACAGAAAACCCCAGCTCCCCTTCTTGTTCACTCACACTACAACTAGGCTCATCATTCGTTAATCTGCTCAAATCTGTGATCTCGACGCGACGCCCTAGAGGAAAATGGAGTCGGCTGACCCTAGCGCCAAGAAGAAGAGGCTCCCGCCAGCGGCAATGCCTGTTGTAGATTCCGCACCTGGCAACATGGGGAGAAGCGGCAAGCCCACCCCCACCGGATCCCAGGAACCCACAGAATATCAGATGGACCGCATCAGCGATCTGCCGGATGCCATCCTTGGGGAGATCATCTTGCTTCTCCCCACCAAGGATTGATGCCGCACCCAAGTCCTCTCAACGCGGTGGCACCCTCTATGGCGTGCCACACCCCTTAATCTCAATTGTCTTCAGCTATCTCTCTTTAATGATTTTGAACTCCCAGAGACATCATCTCCTCCCACCAGGGCTCCGTTTAAAGCCTCTGCATCCCGTCATGCTACCTGAGAAAGCATAGCATACCCTGCACGATGGACACCTGGCTGAAATCCCCTGAATTCATAGAACTATAGCTGCTTGAGTTCTACTATTCCCCAGGAAGTCACCTACCAGATACCGAACGCCATGTACTTGTGCCCTCAGCACCGATGTCCATCTCGCAGTTTTCCTCCTCTCTCTCCCCACCGCCACCTTTGCGTTGTGCTACCTACCAGACAATCTAGTACTGAACCTTCCACTCCCATTTGTAAAAAAACTTTCACTTGTGCGGGTTCATATATCAGAGGCCTCATTGCACAACATCATCCACTCCAGTTGCCCTGCCCTGGAGTGTTTGTTGCTTGTTTTCACAGTTAGAATCGGTTGTCTCCAAATAAAGTCGCCTAACCTTGTAAGAATTGGAATTTGTTTTGACGGAAGGCAGCTCATCATCGAATATGCCCCTTCACTTCAAAGGTTGATCCTTGATTGTAGTTATTCACCATCACAAATAATTGTCGTCTTTGCGCCTAAACTGGAGACCTTGGGTGTAATACATGATCTCTGTGCTCATTTTAAGATGGTGTTGGGCTCCATAGTTCTTCAGGTACTGTATATTATCATCTACACTTGTAACCATAAGCTGCATTTTAAATTTTTGCGCATAAGTTATATATCATCTTGGAGTACACATTTTGTACTAATATTATGTTCTATGCTCAATGAAGAGTTTCTCCATGGATAGCCTATCAATGGTGCTGGATTCTGTCAAGATCTTATATATCCAAATGAATAGTTTTTATCTGAACAAGATTATTGGCTTGTTGCAATGCTTTCCATGTCTGGGGAAGTTGTATATAAAGGTGATAATTTCACGCACATTGGAAGCCCGCATATAGTGTACTAGAATTAATCGTTCAACTATTGCTCTTTCGACACTCTTTTTTTAGACCTTAACTATTTTCAATCTTCATGTCTATTTAGGCAACAGGATGGGGGAAGAAAGTTATAACCAATGGGTGGATTCATAAGCACTGGGATTTTCTCACTTCTCATGACGTTCGATTGAAGACAATAACACTGGAATGATATGTAGCCAACCATGCAAACACTAGGTTTGTCACATTCTTCCTGCTGAATGTGAGGTTACTATTGTCCATCAGGCTTAAATTTATCAGCAGCATGGTTTTGACGGATGGGTATGTCGAAGAGCAAAAAAAGGAGTTTCATGTGGAAAAAAGGGCTTCTGAACGTGCCGGGCTTCTATTTACAACATCTTGTGGTCATAATCCAGTAAATTTTATGAGCCAGGATGTTCATTCTATGGACCTGACCGATCCATTTGACTGTGACTACCGAAAGCAGTGCTGGAGTTAGATGTTGTTGCCCTTTTCAATCTGGGTTTTGTCTAAACCTGATGAACAATTAACCCTCATGCTTTTGTATAGTTTGTAAGATGGAGTTAAATGTTGTTGCCCTTTTCAACTCGGCTGCGATTGTTATATTTTCTTTGAAACAAGGCAAATGGATTTCCATTTGTTTAAGTAAGAGTGAAATATTGTAACAAATACCAACCAAGGGAAATAACATCACTCCCGCCGACTTCTTGAGCACAATGTGCATTACAGAACCCAAGTGATTAGCCCCCACCAGCACCCACAAACTTATTTTGAACTAGCACACCAAATGGGCTATAAATTTTTGTAAGAAAGGTTGCATGGCCATGACAGATTTGGATTCTGATATTTGGGACCCACGAGGAAAAAGCCTATCCCAGGTGGTGTTGAATTAATTACTAGTCAAAAACGATTCTGCCTACCAGCCGTTGGATTGGCATCCAACATATGTCGTGTATCTTCTATCTCTTGTCTTCTTCCTCCAGCCGCCCAAACCAAACCACCTTGTCGGTTCCGCCTACTCCCGCCTCTCAGGGCTAGCTGCGCCTCTGCCGCCCTATTGTACCCTCAAACATTGGCCGGTCCCTCCCTCTATTCCCCCACACGTCCTGTTATTCTCTGGTGACATCAGCCCCAACACTCACCTGCACCCGAATCAGTCAACCCTCGTACTCCCCTCTGCCTGCGAATAGACTGGCGCTTCTTTCATGGCTCTTGTTTGTTCCGTCCGAGGCCTCGCCGTCGTCCTCCGCCTTGGTTCGCTCGTCGTGCGCGGTGTGCCGCCCTCTGGCATTGTCAACGTCGTCAACAACCGAGAGGAACAAGGAGATGGCTGTACATGGAGAGGATGGCAGTAGGGACCCACTAGGGTCATGGCAGTACGCAAGCTAGTGCCTCATTATTACAATCCCAAAAAATGGTTCCTCCTAATGGTTGGACATCTGGGGCCCACGCCATTGTCAATGTAGTCAATAAACAAGAGAATTACACAATGAGCGGCTGACACCAGGGACCCCACAGGTCACATAGTTGTTATTTACTTTTCTTTAGGAACAAGCTGTTGTTATTTATACTAGTTTTAGAGATGGATCAAGGTAACAATGGGGCTATGTGGGGGCTGTGGCCCGTCTAGCCAGGGTTTTATTTTATGTTTACCACATGATGAGCCCACTTGTGTTTTTTTCTTGCTAAAAATGGCTAGCCAGTTCTACTTTTTTCAAAGAAATACCCAACCGAGGCCTACTTGCTTTGTCAGCCTTATTAGGCTGCAAATCTTTCAAGACGAGGAGAGTTTCATTCGGCTTGCCGAGAAAATGGGCTATCGGTCATGAGAAATGGGCTATACATTTTTAGAACACATCAAACCAGGAATTAGTTTCAAATTTCTTTTTTTTATTTCAAGATTTTAAATTCCATTTATTTCTATGCATGAACAATTATTTGGATTTTATATTGATATAAATTTATTTTTCAAATTAGTTTGAATGTGACTTGAAATTTCAGGATTAAAAACACTTGGGACCAAACCGAAATATGCAAAATTTCATATAATTTTTTAACCGTGGCCACAATATGGGATGTAATGTTACCAAAAAGAATATGGGCTCCAAAAAATCCTTAAGAATTAGCAAATGGGCTGTAAATTATTAGAAATAATGGCAGATGGGATGTATGTTGTTTTCCACACATTTGAGGCTAACTTGTGCGCCTACTATAGGTTGATGCGTACGCTTTTCTAAAAAAAGTTGACGCACACGCAACGCCGTGTCAACTTAGTCAACACACGAGAGCAGTGGCTGTTGGATGTCCATCCAACGGCCATCGTGCTTCTTCAATCTCTGCTCTTGCTACTCCAGCCGCTCAAACCAGCGCCGGCGGGACTGCCTGCTACCTACTCCCGTGGCCGGCTGTACTGCCGCGTAGGCCGCACCGCCCCACCCTACTCCATAGCTAGCCAGACCATTCCTCTACTCACCCACACCTCCTATTATTTTCCGGCGACGACAGCCGAACTAGTAAACCCTCATACTCCCCACCGCGTGGGCAACAACTATCAAGTCTTCCCCGGCTCCGGGTCGTTCCCTTCCTAGGCCTCTCCGTCGTCCACCGCTCTGGTGCTCTCGGCGCGGCATGGTCGACATGGTCAATGAATGAAATCCATCGGAAGAGGACTGTACATGGAGAGGCTGGTAGATGGGTCCACAGCCGCATGCAAGGAAGTGCCTCCTTATTATGCGCAAAATAATGATTCCTCCATCTAACAGCAGGTACCCATCGAAAGGGCCTCTGTATTTCACGGAAATAACCGTTCCTCCCGCTGACAGCTCATACCCACCACCTATATCTTCGCACGCAAGGAAGTGCCTCCTTATTATGCACAAAAAAATGAATACCCCCCCTGCTATGTGGGACGCACCATAGTTGGAGGCTTACTTGTGGGCCTACTAAGTTGATGCGGACGGAGGGTTTTGTTAACTTAGTCAATATGAACGATTCTAGCTCTAGTGACCGTACGATGTCCATCCAAGGGCCATAGTGATTCTTCAACCTCTGGTCTTCTTGCTCCAGCCGCCCAAACCAACGCTGGTTGTGCCGCCTGCTCCTACCTCCTGTGGCCGGCTCTGCTCCCGCGCAGGCCTCACCACCCCACCCTACTCCCATCGCTGGACTGGCCATCCTTGTACTCACCCAGACGTGTTGTTATTCTCCGGCGACGGCAGCCTCACACTGCAGCCCAACCAGTAAACCCTCGTATGCCCCTTCGTGTGGGAAATAACTTCCGAGTCTTCCCAGGCTCCGAGTCATTCCCTTCCTAGGTCTTGCCATCGTCCACCACCTTGCTGCTCTCAGCGCGGTGTGGTCAACGTGGTCAAGGAACAACTTACATCGGAAGATGACTGTATGTGGAGAGGCGGACAGGTGGGTCCACGGCCGCAGCAAGGAAGTGCCTCCTTATTACGCGCAAAATAATGATTCCTCCACCTGACAATAGGGACCTACCTGAAGGGCCTTTGTATTTTGGCTTAGCTGTATTTTGTGAAAAAATGTTTTCCCCCCTGACAACTGGGACCCACCAGCTATATCTTCGGACGCAAGGAAAGCGCCTCCATATTAAGCGCAAAAAATGAATCCTCCCCCTGACAGCTCAGACCCACCATCAATAACTTCGCACGCATGGAAGTTCCTCCTTATACTCCCTAACAGCTGGGACCCACCTGGTCGAAGCGTACGTAGCATTGTCGTGAATGTGTACATACATACTAGTCAATCAGTCTCTCTGCAACGATGAACGGTGGCCGAGCAAGCAGTGGCATGTGTAGTAGTAGAGCCCCTGACGTAGCAGTTCAGGCAGTCCCTTCTAAACTGTGTACACGTATGTACAGCCACATGCGAAAAAATACAGCCACATACGTACATACGGGCAGGGTCTCGAACGCGTAGTCGCGCATACATACGGCCATGGCTCATGTACATGGAGAGGCAAGGGACGACAACAATGATGTCTTGTTCATCGGGTAGCCAACCGGCTGGGTCGGAACGGAGAAACAACGTCCTATTCATCGGGAGGCAACAGACTGGGTCGGAATGCGTCCTGTTCAACAGGAGCCAACCGGCTTGGACGAAACAGCTGAAACGGGGTCTGGTGTACCGCAGTGCGGAGGAAATGACCTTCTGTTCGACCGGCTACGGTTGAAACGTCATCCTGTTCATCGGGCGGGATGTGGTGTACCGCAAAACGGAGGAAACGTACTTGTGTTGGAGCGCTATGGTCGAAACGGGGGTCATGTTCACAGGGAGGGGTGTGGCATACTGCAAAACAGAGGAAACGGACTTGTGTTGGAGCGCTACAGTCAAAATGGGGGTCTTGTTCATCGGAGGGGTGAGGCGTACCTCAAAACAGGACTCCGCGGGCTATTGTTCACCCACCGTCGACTTCCTTCAACCTCCACCCGCACTATTCATCCACCGCGTCTTCCTCTTGCCTCCACCAGCTATTGTCCATCCACAGGCTACTGTTCATCCAGCCCTCCACCGGCTACTGTTCAACAAGCCCTCCACGGGGTCCTATTCATCCACCCCCAACCAGCTCGGGTGTGGCGGCCCTCCTCTCGAGGTCCTATTCATCTAACGGCAATGGCCTACTACTACTACCACGAGGTCCTGTTCATCCAACCCCAACCACATACGTCTCGACTCATCCAACCAACCCCCACGTTCACTATTCATCAAGAGGCAGCAGGTTCGATCGGCTTCAGTTAGCAGCAGCAGTGAAGGAATCCCTCGATCGGATTCAGTTAACAGCCAGGGATTGATCGATCACTCGGGTTTAGTAACGTAACTAGTGCAATCGCTTGGGTTCAGTTAAAGCCCAACGCCTCGCACACATGCGCGTACGTGTGCGAGAGAAATGCGCAATCCCTCTGTGCATCGCTTTGCCCCGACCACCCACCGTAACCGGGAACTCCCCGAAATTTTCCTCACCCTCCCTTCTACCATGATTTTTTCCGTCATAGTCGGCCCAAAGAATGTCATGCAGGTGCGTCTTTGGCCCGCCCAGGACGAAAAGCCCATTTTCTGTCATGATTTTTTGTCATAGAAGTAGGAGCCAACCACATCTATGATGACACTGGGTTTTGTCACAATTATCGTCATAGAAGTGTCATAAGCATGATAGAAAAAAATCGTTCAGCCCAGAATGTCATTGATGTGTCTTTTTTTGTAGTGTTTCCTCACATGGGACAATGCTCTGATAATAATGATCATCACACTTTTATTTACATACAACTCAAGAATTACAAATCGATACTAGAACAAAATATGACTCTATATAAATGCCTTCAGCATTGTACTGGGATGTGCAATGATCAAGAGTGACATGTATAAAAATTATGAACGGTGGCCAAGCCACAAATACTATGCCAACTACATGATTATGCAAAGCGATATGACAATGATGGTGCGTGTCATAATAAACGGAACGGTGGAAGTTGCATGGCAATAAATTTCGGAATGGCTATGGAAATGCCATAATAGGTAGGTATGGTGGTTGTTTTGAGGAATGGTATATGGTGGGTTTACTACACCGGCGAAAGTTGCGCGGTAGTAGAGAGGCTAGAAATGGTGGAAGGGTGAGAGTGCGTATAATCCCTGGACTCAACATTAGTCATAAAGAACTCACATACTTATTGCAAAAATTTATTAGCCATCAAAGCAAAGTACTAATACACATGCTCCTAGGGGGATAGATAGGTAGGAAAAGACCATCGCTCGTCCCTGGCCGCCACTCATAAGGAAGACAATCAATGAATAAATCATGCTCCAACTTCATCACATAACGGTTCACCATACGTGCATGCTATGTGAATCACAAACTTTAACATAAGTATTTCTACCAATCCACAATTACTCGCTAGCATGACTCTAATATCACCATCTTTATATCTCAAAACAAATGCAAGGAATCAAACTTCTCATATTATTCAATGCTCTTATAGGAAAGTTTTTATTATATCCCTCTTGGATGCCCATCATATTAGGACTAAATTCATAACCTAAGAAAATTGCCATACTATTTATAAGACTCTCAAAGTAATATAAGTGAAGCACGAGAGTAAATGACAGACTACTCCAAAAAGATATAAGTGAAGATCAATGAGTAGTCAAATAATTAAGTAGTTATGTGAAGACTCTCTCTAAGAATTTCAGATCTTAAGTATTTTAATCAAACAACAATCAAAAAATGACATTCCAAGGATAGAACATATCATGTGAATATGCAAAGACTTAGGCTTAACCAAAACTGACCGATCATTGTTGAAAAAGAAAGGTGGGATGCCAACTGGGGCATACCCAAGTTTAGATGCTTGGGATTTCTTGAAATATTAAATAGGTATGCCTGGGGCATCCCCAAGCTTGATCTCTTGTGTCTCCTAAATTACTTTCATGTCATAGTTTCCCTAATTCTTAAAACTTCATCCACACAAAACTCAACAAGAACTCATGAGATAAGTTAGTATAATTCAATGCAAAACCTTATAATTCTCTACTGTAGAAAATCACTAAAATTATAATTTAACATTGCATACTAAATGCCTATGCATATTTAACACACCTATCCTCAAATAGAATCATTAAACAAGCAAACATATGCAAACAATGCAAACATAACAACAATCTATCTAAACAGAACAGTTTGTAAAGAATGCAAGAATATGCATACTTCTCTAACTCCAATTTTTTTGAGAAATTACCACACTGTAGAAAATTTGTTGTTACTCATTGTGTAAAAAATTCAGGATTTATCATGTTCTGACTATTCACAAATATTCATACAATGATAGAAAACTTTCTATTTTCAAAACAACAACATATAGACTTGCAAAATAAGCATGGTAAAGGCTATACTTGACCTTTTTATTGAACTAAAATATGCAAAACATTACTCTAATTAACTGCAAGAAAATCCTAATAAATGCAAATGACGCTCCAAGCAAAACTCATATCATGTGACGAATAAAAATATAACTCCAAGTGAGGTTACCGATAATGTTGAAGTCGAAATAGGGGATGCCTTCCGGGTCATCCCCAAGCTTAGTTGCTTGTATGTTCCTTTAATATTACCTTGGGGTGCCTTGGGCATCCCCAATCTTAGGGTCTTGACACTTGATACGTCTCCAACGTATCTATAATTTTTTATTGTTCCATGCTATTACATTATCTATTTTGGATGTTATTGGGCTTATTTTTACACTTTTATATTATTTTTGGCACTAACCTATTAACCGGAGGCCGAGCCCAAATTGTTGTTTTCTTGCCTATTTTAGGGTTTCGATGAAAAGGAATATCAAACGGAGTCCAAACGGAATGAAACCTTCGGGAACGTGATTTTCTCAATGGAAGCAATCTAGGAGACTTGGAGTATACATCAGGCAAGCAACGAGGCAGCCACAAGGCAGGGGGGCGCGCCCACCTCCCCTGGGCGCGCCCTCCACCCTCGTGGGCCTCTCATTGCTCCACCGACATACTTCTTCCTTCTATATATATCCATATACCCCCAAACATCGAACAACAGAATAGATCGGGGGTTCCGCCACCAGAAGCCTCCGTAGCCATCGAAAACCAATCTAGACCCGTTCCGGCACCCTGCCGGAGGTGGGAATCCCTCTCCGGTGACCATCTTCATCATCCCGGCGCTCTCCATGATGAGGAGGGAGTAGTTCTCCATCGGGGCTGAGGGTATGTACCAGTAGCTATGTGTTTGATCCCTCTCTCTCTCTCGTGTTCTTGAGATGGTACGATCTTGATGTATCGCGAGTTTGTTATTATAGTTGGATCTTATGATGTTTCTTCCCCTCTACTCTCCTGTGATGAATTGAGTTTTCCCTTTGAAGTTATCTTATCGAATTGAGTCTTTAAGGATTTGAGAACACTTGATGTATGCCTTGCCATGCTTATCTGTGGTGACAATGCGATATCACGTGATCCACTTGATGTATGTTTTGGTGATCAACTTGCGGGTTCCGCCCATGAACCTATGCATAGGGGTTGGCACATGTTTTTGTCTTGACTCTCCGGTAGAAACTTTGGGGCACTCTTTGAAGTTCTTTGTGTTGGCTGAATAGATGAATTTGAGATTGTGTGATGCTTATCGTATAATCATACCCACAGATACTTGAGGTGACATTGGAGTATCTAGGTGACATTAGGGTTTTGGTTGATTTGTGTCTTAAGGTGTTATTCTAGTACGAAATCTATGATAGATTGAATGGAAAGAATAGCTTCATGTTATTTCACTATGGACTCTTGAATAGATCGATCAGAAAGGATAACTTTGAGGTGGTTTTGTACCCTACCATAATCTCTTCCTTTGTTCTCCGCTATTAGTGACTTTGGAGTGACTCTTTGTTGCATGTTGAGGGATAGTTATATGATCCAATTATGTTATTATTGTTGAGGTAACTTGCACTAGTAAAAGTATGAACCCTAGGCCTTGTTTCAACACATTGCAATACCGTTCACGTTAAGTTTTATCATTGGTTACCTTGCTGTTTTTATATTTTCAGATTACAAAAACCAGTATCTACTATCCATATTGCACTTGTATCACCATCTCTTCGCCGAACTAGTGCACCGATACAATTTACCATTGTATTGGGTGTGTTGGGGACACAAGAGACTCGTTGTTATTTGGTTGCAGGGTTGTTTGAGAGAGACCATCTTCATCCTGCGCCTCCCACGGATTGATAAACCTTAGGTCATCCACTTGAGGGAAATTTGCTAATGTCCTACAAACCTCTGCACTTGGAGGCCCAACAATGTCTACAAGAAGAAGGTTTTGTAGTAGACATCAACACTCCTTATTCTCCTCATATCGATATCTCACCCAAAACTTGAAAACTTCAATCACACAAAACTTAACGAAACTTCGTGAGATGGGCTAGTATAGTAAAACAAATCATTCACTTGGGTACTGTCAAGACAATATTCAAAATTGTTCTCGGACAATTTCTACTGTACCATATCATTTATACAATTCATATTGATCAATATAAGCCATAGAAACTAGAAAACAAGCAAACTATGCATTGGAAACAGAATCTGTCAAAAACAGAACAACCTGTAATGATCTGAACAACAACCATACTTCTGTTACTCCACAAAATCTAAAAAATTAGGACAATCTAAGAAATTTGTATATCAATATTGTGTAAAAAATTAAGATCAAAAGAATGCTTCTGTGAATTTTTAAAATTTTTGCGATGAGCAAAAGTTTCTGTTTTTCAGCAAGATCAAATCAACTATCACCAAAGACCATCCCAAAGGCTTTACTTGGCACTTTATTGAAACAAAAGCTATAAAACATGATTACTACAGTAGCTTAATCATGTGAACACACAAAAATAGTAGTTATAAATATTTGTTTGTCTCCCAACAAGTGTTTTTCTTTAATGCCTTTTTAGCTAGGCATGATGATTTCAATGATGCTCACGAAAAAGATAAGAATTGAAACATAACGGGAGCATCATGAAGCATATGACTAACACATTTAATCCTGAACCACTTCCTATGCATAGGGATTTTTTGAGCAAACAATTTATGGGAGCAAGAATCAACTAGCATAGGAAGGTAAAACAAGCAAAACTTCAAGATTTTCAACACATAGAGAGGGAACTTGATATTATTGAGATACGTAGAGGCATATATCCCTCTCTCATAGTAATTTTCAGTAGCATAATGAAGGAATTGAACAATATAACTATCAGATAAAGCATTCTTTTCATGATCCACAAGCATAGAAATTTTACTACTCACCGCATAAGCAAATTTATTCTTATGAATAGTAGTGGGAGCAAATTAACAAAATAACTATCATGTGAGGCATAATCCAATTGAAAATTAAAATCATGATGACAAATTTCATGGTTATTATTATTCTTTATAGAATACATGTCATCACAATAATCATCATAAATAGGAGGCATGCTTTCATCATAATAAAATTTCTCATCAAAACTTGGGGGAGTAAAAATATCATCTTCATCAAATATAGCATCCCCAAGCTTGTAGCTTTGCACATCATTTGCATCATGGATATTCAAAGAATTCATACTAACAACATTGCAATCATGCTCATCATTCAAATATTTAGTGCCAAACATTTTTATTAACTTCTTCTTCTAACACTTGAGCACAATTTTCCTTTCCATCATTTTCATGAAAGACATTAAAAAGATGAAGCATACGAGGCAACCTCAATTCCATTTTTTTGTAGTTTTCTTTTATAGACTAAACTAGTGATAAAACAAGAAAATAAAAGACTCGATTGCAAGATATACCTTCAAGCACTCACCTCCCCGGCAATGGCGCTATAAAAGAGCTTGATGTCTACTACGCAACCTTCTTGTAGACTCGTGTTGGGCCTCCAAGCGTAGAGTTTTGTAGGACAGTAGCAAATTTCCCTCAAGTGGATGGCCTAAGGTTTATCAATCCGTGGGAGGCGTAGGATGAAGATGGTCTCTCGCAAACAACCCTGTAGCCAAATAGCAAAGAGTCTCATGTGTCCCCAACACACCCAATACAATGGTAAATTGTATAGGTGCAGTAGTTCGGCGAAGAGATGGTGATACAAGTGTAATATGGATAGTAGATATGGGTTTTTGTAATCTTAATATATATATAAAAAGCAAGGTAACTAGTAACAAAAGTGAGCGAAAATGGTGTTGCAATGCTTGAAAACAAGGCCTAGGGTTCATACTTTCACTAGTGCAAAGTCTCTCAACAATGATAACATAATTAAATCATATGGCAATGCCTCAACGTGCGACAAAGAGTCACTCCAAAGTTGCTATCACGGAGAACATAAGATGAAATTGCTTGTAGGGTATGAAACCACCTCAAAGTTATTCTTTCCGATCAATCTATTGAGCCAACCCTATAAGTGTCACAAACGGCCCTAGAGTTTGTAGTAAAATAACACCATATGAAAACACATCAATCAACCCTAATGTCACCTAGGTACTCCAATGTCACCACAAATATCCATGGATCAATTATAGGGTATGCATCAAACAACTTCAGATTCATAATATTCAATCCAACACAAAGAACCTCAAAGAGTGCCCCAAGAGCTCTACCGGAGAAACAAGGATGAAAACATGCATCAACCCCTATGCACAGATTACCCCAATGTCACCTCGGGAATCCATGATTGAGTGCCAAAACATACATCAAGTGAATCAATAGGACACCCAATTGTCACCACAGGTATCCCATGCAAGACATACATCAAGTGTTCTCAAATCCATAAAAGTATTCAACCCGATAATAGTGAAACCTCAAAGGTAAAACTCAATTCCTCACAAGAAGATAGAGGGGGAGAAACACCATATGATCCAACTATAGTAACAAAGCTCGCGGTACATCAAGATTGTGCCAAATCAAGAACACGGGAGAGAGAGAGAGAGATAAAACACATAGCTACTGGTACATACCCTCAGCCCCGAGGGTGAACTACTCCCTCCTCATCATGGTGGCCGTCAGGATGATGAAGATGGCCTCCAGTGATGGTTTCCCCCTCCGGCAGGGTGCCGGAATGGGATCCTGATTAGTTTTTCGCCGCTACAGAGGCTTTCAGTGATGGAACTTCCGATCTAGGGTTCTTTTCGGAGGTTTCTATATTTATAAGATTTTTTGGCATCGGAAACAAGTCATGGGGGTGCCTGAGGGGCCGACAAGCCCTCAGGGCACCCCTGCCCCCTGGGGCGCGCCTGGCAGGCTTGTGGACTACTTGTCCACTTCCTGGCCTAGCTCGGGTGCTTCGGGGGTCTCTTTTGGTCCATAAAAAATCACCTTAAATTTTCAGCCGATTCCGAGAACTTCTATTTCTGTACAAAAAATGACACCATGGTAGTTCTACTGAAAACAACGTCAGTTCAGGTTAGTTCTAATAAAATCATACCAAAACCATATAATTTTTTTGCAATCATGGCATGAATACTTCATAAATTATAGATACGTTGGAGATGTATCAATTTGATATATGTTGATGTATGAGATGATCATGTTTTGTAATAAGTTCACGACTTGCATGTCGATGAGTACGACAACCGGCAGGAGCCTTAGGGTTGTCTTTAATTATTGTATGACATGCATGTCAATCGCTAAGTGCCATGTAATTTCTTTACTTGATCGCTATATGTTAGCCATTGTATAAGCAATAGTTGGTGAGACGACCCCGACGCAACGATGGAGATCAAGGTGTCATGCCGGTGATGATGGAGATCATGCAGATGCTTTGGAGATGGAGATCAAAAGCACACGATGATGATGGCCATATCATGTCACATATTTTGATTGCATGTGATGTTTATCCTTTATGCATCTTATTTTTCTTAGAACGATAGTAGCATTATAAGAAGATACTTTCACTTAATTTCAAGATAAATGTGTTCTCCCCAAGTATGCACCATTGCTAAAGTTCATCATTTCGAAGCACCTCGTGATGATCGGGTGTGATAGACTCAATGTTCACATACAACGTGTGTAAGCCAGTTTTGCACATGCAGAATACTTGGGTTAAACTTGACAAGCTTAGCATTGATAACCCACAAGTATAGGGGGTCGCAACAGTTTTTTAGGGCAGAGTATTCAACCCAAATTTATTGATTCGAGACAAGGGGAGCCAAAGAATATACTCAAGTATTACCAGCTGAGTTGTCAACTCAACCACACCTGAAAGACTTAATATCTACATCAAAGTGTTTAGTAGCAAAGTAATAGGGAAGTAACGGTAACGGTGGCAAAAGTAACAGTAGCAGTTTTGTAGTGATTGTAACAGCAGTAACAACGAAAGTAACTTAGCAAAGATCAATGTGTGAAAAGCTCGTAGGCAGTGGATTGGCAGTGATAATTGTGTCGAATGATATTCATCATGTAGTAGTCATAACCTAGGGTGACACGGAACTAGCTCCAATTCATCAATATAATGTAGGCATGTATTCCGTATATAGTCATACATGCTTATGGAAAATAACTTGCATGACATCTTTTGTCCTACCCTCCAGTGGCAGTAGGATCCTAATGGAAACTAAGGGATATTAAGGCCTCCTTTTCATAGAGAACCGGACCAAAGCATTAGCACTTAGTGAATACATGAACTCCTCAAACTACGGTAATCACAGGAAAGAATCCCAATTATTGTCACCTTGGGGTATGCGGATCATAACTCGTAATAGGTGTCTACAACTTTCAACATAGGACCAAGAACACAAATATATTCATGAAAACATAATAGGTTCAGATCTAAAATCATGGCACTCGGGCCCTAGTGACAAGCATTAAGCATAGCAAAGTCATGGCAACATCAATCTTAGAACATAGTGGATAGTAGGGATCAAACCCTAACAAAACTAACTCGGTTACATGGTAAATCTCATCCAACCCATCACCGTCCAACAAGCCTATGATGGAATTACTCACGCACGGTGGTGAGCATCATGAAATTGCTGATGGAGGAAGGTTGGTGATGATGATGGCGATGAATCCCCCTCTCCGGAGCCCCGACGGACTCCAGATCAGCCCTCCTGATGAAGAACAGGAGGCGGCGGCTCCGTATCGTAAAACATGATGAATCCTTCTCTCTGATTTTTTATCTCCGGATGTGAATATATAGAGTTGGAATTAGGGTCGGAGGAGGTCCAAGGGGCCCACAAGCCACTAGGGCGCGCCTAGGGGGCGCGCCCCCCAGGCTTGTGGCCAATGGGTGGACCCCCCTCCGGTTGATTCTTTCGCCAGTATTTTTGAAATATTCCAAAAATATTCTCCGTGAATTTTCAGGTCATTCCGAGAACTTTTATTTCTGCACAAAAATAACACCAAGGCAATTCTGTTGAAAACAGCATTAGTCCGGGATAGTTCCATTCAAATCATGCAAATTAGAGTCCAAAACAAGGGCAAAAGAGTTTGGAAAAGTAGATACGGTGGAGACGTATCAAGCATCTATAGACATGGTCTCGGAGCACTGCAGACCGAAAGGTCAAATGTGAGTCATATAGTAGATATGATCAACATAGAGATGTTCACCAATTAAGACTACCCCATCTCACGTGATGATCAGACATGGGTTAGTTGATTTGGATCATGTATCACTTAGACAACTTGAGGGATATTGGTTTAAGTGGGAGTTCATTAGTCTTAATAGTTTTTGCATATCTATGTTGTAGATCAATGGCCCATGCTTCCGTTCCCTTGAATTTTAATGCGTTCCTAGAGAAAGCTATGTTGAAAGATGATGGTAGCAACTACACGGACTAGGTCCGTAACTTGAGGAGTATCCTCATTGCTGCATAGAAGAATTATGTCCTTGATGCATCGCTAGGTGACAAACCTACTGTAGGAGCTGATGCAGATGTTATGAACGTCTGGCAGGCTCGACCTGATGACTACTCGATAGTTCAGTGTGCCATGCTTTATGGCTTAGAACCGGGACTTAAAAGACGTTTTGAACGCCATGGAGCATATGAGATGTTCCTAGAGCTGAAGTTGATATTTGAAGCTAATGCGTGTGTTGAGAGATATGAAGTCTCCAACAAGTTCTATAGCTATAAGATGGAGGAGAACAGTTCTGTCAATGAACACATACTCAAAATGTCTGGGTATCAACACCACTTGACTCAGCTGGGAACTGATCTTCCAGTTGAGCGTGTTATTGACAGAGTTCTTCAGTCACTGCCACCAAGCTATAAAGGCTTCATGATGAACTATAATATGCAAGGGATGAAGAAAACGATTCCCGAGCTCTTCGCGATGCTGAAATCGGCGGAGGTAGAAATGAAGAAAGAGCATCAAGTGTTGATGATTAACAAGACCACTAGTTTCAAGAAAAAGGGCAAGGGAAAGAAAGGGAACTTCAAGAAGAATGGCAAGCAAGTTGCCGCTCCCATGAAGAAGCTCAAAGCTGGACCCAAGCCTGAAACTAAGTGCTTCTACTGCAAAGGAAATGGTCACTAGAAGCGGAACTACCCCAAGTACTTGGCGGTTAAGAAGGATGGCAAAGTGAACAAAGGTATATTTGATATACATGTTATTGATGTGTTCCTTACTAATGCTCGTAGTAGCGCCTGTGTATTTGATACTGGTTCGGTTGCTCATATTTGTAACTCAAAACAGGAGCTGCGGAATAAACGAAGATTGGCTAAGGACGAGGTGATGATGTGTGTCGGGAATGGTTCCAAGGTTGATGTGATCGCCGTCGGCATGCTACCTCTACATCTACCTTCGGGATTAGTTTTAGACCTCAATAATTGTTATTTGGTGCCAGCATTGAGCATGAACATTATATCTGGATCATGTTTATTGCGAGACGGTTATTCATTTAAGTTAGAGAATAATGGTTGTTCTATTTATATGAGTAATATCTTTTATGGTCATGCACCTTTGATGAATGGTCTATTCTTGTTGAATCTCGATCATAGTGATACACATATTCATAATATTGATGCTTAAAGATGCTAAGTTGATAATGACAGTGCAACATACTTGTGGCACTGCCGTTTAGGTCATATTGGTGTAAAGCGCATGAACAAACTCCATGCGGATGGACTTTTGGAATCACTTGATTTTGAATCATTTGATACTTGTGAACCATGCCTCACGGGTAAGATGACTAAAACTCCGTTCTCTGGAACAATGGAGCGAGCTAATGACTTATTGGAAATAATACATACTGTATGCAGTCTGATGAGTGTTGAGGCACACGGCGGGTATCATTATTTTCTAACCTTCACATATGATTTGAGAAGGTATGGGTATATCTACTTGATGAAACACAAGTCTGAAACATTTGAAAAGTTCAAAGAATTTCAGAGTGAAGTGGAGAATCATCGTAACAAGAAAATAAAGTTTCTATGACTTGATCGGGTAGGCAGATATTTGAGTTACGAGTTTGGCCTTCATTTAAGACAATGTGGAATTGTTTCACAACTCACGCCACCTGGAACACCACAGTGTAATGGTGTGTCCGAATGTCATAACCGTAATTTATTAGATATGGTGTGTTCTATGATGTCTCTTATTGATTTGGCTTTATGATTTTTAGATCCAAAGGCAAGATCTTTGTTGCCAAGAATGGATCCTTTCTAGAGAAGGAGTTTCTCTCGAAAGAAGTGAGTGGGAGGAAAGTAGAACTTGATGAGGTAGTTGTACCTTCTCTCAAATTGGAGAATAGCACATCAGAGAAAAACATTGCTGTGATGCCTACACCAACCGAAGAGGAAGCTAATCATAATGATCAAGAAACTTTGAATCAAGTTACTACTGAACCTCGTAGGTCGACCAGAAAACGTACCACACCAAAGTGGTATAGTAATCCTGTCCTGGAAGTCATGTTGTTAGACAATGGCGAACCTACGAACTATGAAGAAGCTATGATGAGCCCAGATTCTAAAAAATGGCTAGAAGCCATAAAATCTGAGATAGGATCCATGTATGAGAACAAAGTGTGGACTTTGGTGGAGTTGCCCGATGATCGGCAAGCCATTGAGAATAAATGGATCTTCAAGAGGAAGACATACGTTGATGGTAATATTATTGTCTACAAAGCTCGACTTGTCGCGAAAGGTTTTGGACAAGTTCAAGGGGTTGACTATAATGAGACTTCTCACCCATAGGGATGCTTAAGGCTCTCAGAATTATGTTAGCAATTGCCGCATTTTATGATTATGAAATGTGAAAAATAGATGTCAAAATTGCATTCCTTAATGGGTTTCTTAAAGAAGAGTTGTATATGATGCAACCAAAAGGTTTTGTCGATCATAAGGGTACTAACAAAGTGTGCGAGCTCCAGCGATCCATCTATGGACTGGTGCAAGCATCTCAGAATTGGAATATACACTTTGATGAGGTGATCAAAGCATATGGTTTTATACAGACTTATGGTGAGGTCTGTATTTACAAAAAAGTGAGTGGGAGCTCTATAGCATTTCTGATATTATATGTGGATGACATATTGCTGATTGGAAATGATATAGAATTTTTGGATAGCATAAAAGGATATTTGAATAATAACTTTTCAATGAAAGACCTTGGTGAAGTTGCTTACATATTGGGCATCAAGATCTATAGGGATAGATCGAGACTCTTAATAGGACTTTCACAAAGCACATACCTTGACAAAGTTCTAAAGAAGTTCAAAATGGAGCAGTCAAAGAAAGGGTTCTTGCATGTGTTGTAAGGTGTGAAATTGAGTCAGACTCAAAGCCCGACTATGGCAGAAGATAGAGAGAGAATGAAAGTCATTCCCTATGCCTTAGCCATAAGTTCTATAATGTATGCCATGCTGTGTAGTAGACCTGATGTGTGCCTTGCCATAAGTTTGGCAGGGAGGTACCAAAGTAATCCAGGAGTGGCTCACTAGAAAGCGTTCAAGAATATCCTGAAATACCTGAAAAGGACCAAGGATTTGTTTCTCGTTTATGGAGGCGATGAAGAGCTCATCGTAAAGGGTTGCGTAGATGCTAGCTTCGACATAGATCCGGATGACTCTAAGTCACAAACCAAATAAGTATTTATATTGAATGGTGGAGTTGTCAGTTGGTGCAGTTCTAAGCAAAGCGTCGTGGCGGGATCTACATGTGAAGCCGAGTACATAGCTGCTTCGGAAGCAGCGCATGAAGGAGTCTGGATGAAGGAGTTCATATCCGATCTGGGTGTAATACCCAGTGCATCGGGTCCAATGACAATCTTTTGTGACAACACTGGAGCAATTGCCTTAGCAAAGCAATCTAGGTTTCACAAGACAACCAAACACATCAGGAGATGCTTCAACTATATTCGTGAAAAGGTCAAGGATGGAGACACAGAAATTTGCAAAGTACATACGGCTATGAATGTGGTAGACCTGTTGGGGATATTACTAATGGAGGTAAACCGGCCTTATGAAGCCGGGTTGACTCCTTGAAGATTAGAAGCCCATGAAGATGCAAGGATGATGGCTATTCATGGAGGCCCAAGGCCCAAAGGCGGGTTAAAGCCTGTAAATATAAACCGACTTAGTCATATAACTTGTATTGTAAGATAGGAAGGATAGAGACCGAACTGGATATGTTTATGATCCGGCTTCGGGACTCTGTAAACCGGCGGGCGTCAACCTTTGTATATAAAGGGATGACCTGGTGGCGGTTTAGGGAGAGACAACAACTCGAGAGCCAGACAAAGCGGATTCGCTCCCTGGCCTTCGAAACCCTAGCAATACCAATCACAACTAGACGTAGGCTTTTACCTTCCTCGAAGGGGCCGAACTAGTATAAAATTCCCCGTGTCCCCTTGTCCGGTTTAACCCCTTTAAGCTAACCCATAGCGATGTGTAACGCCCCGGATGTAACTTTCCCTATGTGTACTCCAACTCTTGCCGTTTCCGGCGTTAAGTTATATTTATTTCTCAGGTTCGGGTCTTTGGCTCCGTGTGTTGTTTTCTTTGTCATGCATCTCATATCATGTCATCATGTGCATTGCATTTGCATACATGTTCATCTCATGCATTCGAGCTTTTTCCCCGTTGTCCGTTTTGCATTCCGGCGCTTCGTTCTCCTCCGGTGGTCATTTCTAGCTTTCTTTCGTGTGTGGGGATTAAACATTTCCGGATTGGACCGAGAATTGCCAAGTGGCCTTGGTTTACTACCGGTAGACCACCTGTCAAGTTTCGTGTCATTTGGACTTCGTTTGATACTCCAACGGTTAACCGAGGGACCGAAAAGGCCTCGTGTGTGTTGCAGCCCAACACCCCTCCAATTTGGCCCAAAACCCACCAAACTCTACTCCATGTCCTAGAGCGTTCGATCATGATCGCGTGGCCGAAAACCGCACCTCATTTGGACTCTCCTAGCTCCACTTATGCCTATAAATAGACCCCCCGTTTTTCGGATCTCACCCCCCCACGAAACCCTAAAAATCCCTCGCGCCGGCCGGACATTGTCCGACCCGGCCGGACGCGTCCGCCGCCGCCTCAGCCCACTCGCGCGCCGACACGTGG
>NC_041380.1:157851136-157853604 GCF_002162155.2 Triticum dicoccoides
CGACACGTGGCAGGCGCCACCGCCGCCGCCGCCGGCCCGCCCGAGCCCGCGGGAGGCCCCCGCGGCCCGGGTCTTCGCGCGCCGCCGCCCGGCTCCTTCTCCTTGCCGCGCCGCCGTCCGTTCCGGCTCCGGTGGCTGGAGCTGCCACCGCGCCGCCGCACGCTGCCTCCCCGCCGCCCGGCCGGCCGCCCCTCGCCGCCTCCTCGCCGCCCCGGCCCGGCGCCGCCCCGCCGCCTCGGATCCGGCCGCCCCGTCGTCCTCTACTCCGGCCACCGCGGCCAAGAACTCCGGCGACCTCGACTCCGGTGTGAACAGTAACTCCGGCCGGATCTGGATCTAGATCTGAGCAATTCCGGTTGACTTTTCCCTCCAAACCTTAATTTTTTATGCCTACTTTGACCGGTCGTATCTCCGCATCCGTAGCTCCGATTTGGACATATAGTATATCAAAATGTTCGTCTCGACGAGTACATCATTTCATTCCATTGCATCATTTTCATTTGAGTTCATCTTGATGCCCGAAATGCTGTTAGAAGGAGGCTTCGTGAGATAATTGTCAGATCTGCTAGTTCATCTTAGACTTTTGTCATTTTTGCCATGATTAATGTGTGCATGATATGCTTGTGAGTCCTTCATATGTTTTGTTAAGCATTTTTTTATCTTTCCAGAGGTGCAACCCATGCATTTTTAGGATGTGTGTGGTGACTTGTGCAAGCTTGCAAAGTGAGGCACCCGGTAAATCTGTTTTCAGGGACTTAGTAGTTTTCACTAAGTCTGGGATTATTTAGTTCATGATGACTTATGTTCTTGCTGTTTCCTAGTGATCCGTGCCTCTTTTGAGGATGATCAGTAAAGGAGTTTTGTTAATCTTGTTATGCTCTATCCATCCATGTCTTTACTTGCAATTATGGAGCACCCTAGCTTGAGTCAATCGAGCTCTACTTTTGCTTCGTGGTGAATCTGGGCAGATCGTCAACTCGTTTGCGATTTTGCCGATGTTATTATAGTTGATCCGTGCATGCTATGCCATTGTTCTTGCCATGTCTAGCTAGCATTTAGTGTCTTCTTTATGGATGTATGCTTGCCTTGCCATGACTTGCACTGTAGTGAGTGCATCGAGCTCATTTACATGCCTTCGTGAGTTATATTTCAGCATGTCTCAGTTTTCACTAAGTCTGAAAACTGATTATGTTTTTGCTATGTTCGTGTGCCCGTTAGTATATTTTGTGAACCCTTTTGGCCCCAGGTCACTTTGGGTATTTTGTTAAGCTTGTTGAGTAGCTCCATGCCATGTTCTTGCTTGTCTTAATCAGGTCATGTATCATGTTGTTTTGCTGCTCCGCAGAGGGCTTCATGATCTGAAATTTCAGACAAGTGTTAATTTCACTAAGTCTGAAATCTGTTTTGCATTTGCGTTTTTGCCATGCTTGTTTGAACCTCATAATGGATGAATTGGCCCTGGCTCAGTGCTAGTCTTTTGTTAAGCATCTTGTGTGCATCCCTGCCATGTATTTTGTTGTCATGTTTGGTGGCTGTAGCATGTTCATCTCATTGCATTTAGATGCCTACTTGCTGTAAATCGCAGACCGGTGTCAATTTTGAATCGCTTGCCATTTCCAAACCGTAACTCCGATTCCGGCGTTCTTTATATCGTTTTCAAGCGATTTCATCTCATCTTTCCAGTGGCATCCTTGGAATTCCAAGTTGAGGCAAGCTCATGCATATCCTGTTATATCTTGCATTTTGCATCCCGCATCGTATCCCGCATAGCATATCATCATTTCATCATATTGCTTGGTCTTGCACGTGGTTGATTGTATCCTTGTTGCTTGTTTGTCTTGTTGGGTAGAGCCAGGAGACGAGTTCGCTACTGAGGAGCCAGTTGAGTTTGCTCTTGAGGATCCAGTCAACTCTGACAACTATGCAGGCAAGATGATCATACCCTCGAAATCACTACTATCTTTGCTATGCTAGTTTGCTCGCTCTTTGCTATGCCAATGCTACGATGCCTACCATTTGCTTGTCAGCCTACCAATTGCCATGTCAAACCTCTAACCCACCTTGTCCTAGCAAACTGTTGATTGGCTATGTTACCGCTTTGCTCAGCCCCTCTTATAGCGTTGCTAGTTGCAGGTGAAGATTGGAGGCCGTTCCTTGTTGGAACATTTATTTACTTGTTGGGATATCATTATATTGCTATGTTATCTTAATGCATCTATATACTTGGTAAAGGGTGGAAGGCTCGGCCTCTCGCCTAGTGTTTTATTCCACTCTTGCCGCCCTAGTTTCCGTCATATCGGTGTTATGTTCCCGGATTTTGCGTTCCTTACGCGGTTGGGTTATGATGGGAACCCCTTGATATTTCGCCTTGATTAAAGCTTTTCCAGCAATGCCCAACCTTGGTTTTACCATTTGCCACCTAGCCTTTTCTTTCCCTTGGGTTCTGCAGACTCAAGGGTCATCTTATT
>NC_041380.1:157853839-157913815 GCF_002162155.2 Triticum dicoccoides
CTCTGAGTGTTGGTCCACCTGTCAGCTGCCGGTGGCCACCAGGGGCAACTCTGGGCTGGTCTACCCGTACCTAAGACAATCTGAGTGTGCCCTGAGAAAGAGATATGTGCAGCTCCTATCGGGATTTGTCGGCACATTCGGGCGGTGTTGCTGGTCTTGTTTTAACCTATCGAAGTGTCTTGAGTTACCGAGATACCGAGTCTGATCGGAACGTCTTGGGAGGAGGTCTATTCCTTCATTGACCGTGAGAGCTTGTCATGGGCTAAGTTGGGACTCCCCTACAGGGTTTGAACTTTCGAAAGCCGTGCCCACGGTTATGGGCGGATGGGAATTTGTAAATGTCCGGTTGTAGATAACTTGAACCTTAATTAATTAAAATGAATCAACTGAGTGTGTTACCGTGATGGCCTCTTCTCGGCAGAGTCCGAGAAGTGGACACGGTGTTGGAGTAATGCTTGCGCAGGTTGTTCCTCTAGCTTTTTACGCTCGCGCTTTGCCTCCTCTTCTCGCTCTCTTTTGCGTATAAGATAGCCACCATATATGCTAGTCGCTTGCTGCAGCTTCTCATATTTTTGCCCTACCCTTCCTATAAGCTTAAATAGTCTTGATCGCGAGGGTGCGAGATTGCTGAGTCCCTGTGGCTCACAGATACTATAACTCCAGATGCAGGTCCAGGTGATTCCGCTCCAGGTGACGAGTACGAGCTCAAGTGGGAGTTCGACGAAGACTCTCAGCGTTACTACGTGTCTTTTCCTGATGATCAGTAGTGGTGCCTAGTTGGGGTTTGATTCGTGGCCTTGTCGCATGTTGGGCTCTTTTCTATTTTGGCGTCGTAGTCGGGCCATGAGTGTTTGAATGATGGATGTTATTTATGTACTTTGATGTGACGTGGCGAGTGTAAGCCAACTATGTTATCCCCCCTTTATTATTCATATTACATGGGTTGTTGTGAAGATTGCCTAACTTGCGACATATGTCTTCAATGCGATTATGCCTCTAAGTCGTGCCTCGACACGTGGGAGCTATAGTCGCATCGAGGGTGTGACACGATGGCTCCACGACTAAGTCCTTTCACAAGGACATCTGCCATGACAAACCCACGATAGTTGGCGCCCACCGTGGGGCTATCGCACGATGGTTTTGAGTTCTTGAAGGGCAGCTTCAATGGACTTAAGGGATACGCTGTGGGACGGATGACGAAGAGTTGTCACGGCAAGCTCTACATCGACAATGCAGGATGGGGTCCCGAGGCCGATTCAATCGAATACGGGTACCGAGTCCCCTTTGGTGGGATTCACGTATTCATCGGCAAGATCGGCGGACCGGCCCCTGAGCCGGACATCCGTACCGACATCATCGAGATGGCTCGGTGTGCAAATTCTTCGCCGGTTCAGCCCGAGGCAAGGCATGTTTTCATGGGTGTCATCCATGGATCGAGGTACGAGGACGAGCCGGCGTCCGATGGAGAGACCGTGGTCTGCTCCGATGACGAGTCTTCTGGAGAGACCGAATCACTTTACCAGTTGCAGGATGGCCGGATTGATGGAGGATCCGAGGGCAACAGTATACCGAATTCCCCTGATTTGCCAAACCGGGCCGCCATCTTCATGGCCGGCACACAATCGGCGCCTCATTCATCTACCACCGCAGCAATGCTCTCCGGTTCAACAACGGCCACACCAGCAGGGGCAGGAAGCTCAGCGCCACCTCCAGCCCAAGTCCTGTCTGATTTGTTTGACGCTTTGGCAATGTTGATGGCCACAGAGGTGGATGCAGTAGCCAGGGATCAGCACAATGCGGAGATTGCAAAAGTGAAAGATCAGATAGCCTAGGCTAAAGTGGACCTGGTGACAGAGAATGCTAGGATGGCTACAGAGTGGGCTGAATTGGAAGCACAGGCCTACCGGATTAGGCTGGATCAGAATGCTTCAGAGGAAGTCATGAGAAGAAGGTACCAATCGCGTCTCCCGTCGGTTTATGAGCCGCAGAATCTCTTCAACACACCAGGAGCAGGAGTTGCTAACTAACCCATACTAAACCGGGCGGAGGCGCCGGGAACTGGGGCGCCGGTTCAACCACGCACGATGGACCCGCCTCGCCAGAACAACGTTGTGCCACAGTACGTACCAGCACCTCCTGGGCATTATTCCAACCCGTTGGATAACATTGTGGCCGCCGCTTCACGCCTAGCAGCCCTCCCAACCGACGGCGAGTCACCAGTTGCAGTGGAAGCACGTCGGGCCAGGGATCTCCTTCAAACAGCGCTAAATCAACAGCAGGCGTATTCACACAGTCGTGAGAGGATTCATTCCACTCCCCGTCAGAGCCGGAGCTATAGCTGACACGTGGAGGATGAACCGGACGTGTCCAGTAGTGCACGTCGCCAAAATTCGCCATGAGGAAACAATCCGGCAGGGGAAGGCGCTAATGCGCAGGATGTTGTGGACCATGGCCGCGCACGTTGGAGGCCAAGTTGGTAGCTCGACATGGAGCACGACAACATACTTCGGTTCACCCTGCGGCCTCAATGGAGCCAGGTGTGGTGTTCAGTTCCTTAGGGTGCCGTGTCTTACCCCCGCTTTGCGTAATGTGAGGCTGCCCAAGGATTTCAAGGGACCTCGTAAGGTACCAAATTACACCACCGATTTGCAACCAGAGGCATGGGTGGAGAGTTGTGAGATGGCAATGGAGATGTTAGATGTGGATGAGGCAGTGTGTGCTAAATATTTCACCATGATCTTGGAAGGAACATCTCGCACTTGGTTGAAGAGCTTACCAACCAATTCTGTCGGATCATGGGCTGAGTTAAAGCATCGGTTTATCCAGAACTTCAAAGATACTTGTAAGCACCCGATGTCAATCGTGGATCTAGCCGCTTGTGTCCAAGAGGAAGGGGAGTCCACGACCCATTAGGTCAAACGGGTCTCAACGATTTTGCATTCATCAGATCGTATCAATGCAGACACTGCAGTGTTAACATTGGAGGGAAATTGTCGTTTCTTACCACTCAAACAAAAGTTGGGAAGACTCAAACGTCACTGCAATGATATGTCAACGCTCATGGCCGCTTTGGTTAAATATGCCGATTCAGATAATACCAAGGACTCGGACTCAGAGGAGGATAAACTGGGGAAAGGTAAGAAGAACGGCAATGCCAAGGGTCAGCAGCATAATCCGGCAGGCCATGGAAACGACGGTAAGCGCAAGGCAGATAGCAGCTTGGACTTTGTTGCTAACACCAATGCACAGGAGAATGGCCTGCACCGTAAGGGCAAGCAGCCCCAGAGGGGCGGAGGTTCATGCCCCAATTTGGAGCGCCTGTTAAATCAGCCCTGTCCAAAGCATGGATCAAAGGGGAAGCTAGCATCACATCTTTGGAAGGACTGTTATATCATGCGGGATTTCAAGAATTCCAATATGTTCCATTATGATAACAACCCACCCGGCGGTTCAGGAGGAGGTTTCCATGGGCCGGGCTACGGAGGTGGTGGTTCCGGTTTAGGGTTTCAAGGCAACCAAACCGGACACCTCAATCAAGGGCACCAAGGCAACCAGGGAGGTTACAACCATCAGGGGAATCAGCAGCAGCAGCAGCAGTCGGGTTATCAGAGTAATCCCAAACAGCTAAACAGCGGGCAATATCATGTCTTCACTACTAGTTTGTGTAAACATGATCATAAGCTTCACAAAAGGGCAGCAAACTCTGTTGAACCGGCAGTACCTCAGTATTTACGCTGGTCCGAGCAACCTATTCTGTGGAGTAGAGAGGATCACCCACCCCGGGTTGATAATCCAGGTCACTTGGCCCTGGTGGTAGCCCCTCAAGTTGGGGGATACAAGTGTACCAAAGTACTCATGGATGGGGGAAGTAGTATCGACATTTTATATTATGATACATTCCGCCGTATGGGGTTGACAGATAAGACTGTTAAACCGTCGAATACGGTCTTTCATGGTGTGGTGTCTGGTAAGTCTGCATATCCTGTTGGCAAGATAGCTTTGGAGGTAGCTTTTGGAGATGATTATGATTCAAGGTCAGAAACATTGATGTTTGAGGTGGTAAAGATCAAAAGTCCGTACCACGCCTTGTTTGGGCGGCCGGCCTATGCTAAATTCATGGCGAGGCCGTGTTATGTTTATCTATAGCTTAAAATGCCAGGTCATAAAGGAACTATCACAGTACATGGAAGTAGAAAGATTGCTTTGGAGTGTGAGGAAGGTGATGCGGCTTATGCCGAGTCGGTTTGTGCCACGGAAGAGTTGAAATTCTATAAGGAGCAAGTTGATCCGGCAGACATGACCTCTTTGAAAAAGCCAACTACAGAACATGATCCGGCATTGAAGTTCAAATCGGCTACAGACACTAAGATGGTCGTCTTTGTTCCTGGCGATTCATCCAAACAGTTCAGCATCAGCGCTAACCTGGATCCCAAATAGGAAAGAGCACTCATCGAGTTCATCCGTGAGAATCGGGACATCTTTGCATGGAAACCTTCTGACATGCCAGGCGTACCGAGGGAACTCGCTAAAAACACACTCAACATTGATCCTAAGTTTAAAGCGGTCCGGCAGTTCCTTCGCCGCTTCAATGACGAGAGACGTAAGGCTATAGGTGAAGAGGTAGCCCGTCTGTTGGCCGCAGGATTTTTTGTCGAAGTTTTTCATCCAGAGTGGTTAGCTAATCCGGTGCTGGTTCTTAAGAAAAACGACACTTGGCGCATGTGTATGGACTACACAGATTTAAACAAGGCTTGCCCCGCAGACCCCTTTGCCCTCCTTCGCATTGATCAGATAATTGATGCTACGGCGGGTTGTGACCGTTTGTGTTTTCTAGATGCTTACTCTGGTTATCATCAGATCAAAATGGCGGTTAAGGACCAGGAGAAGACAACTTTCATAACTCCCTTTGGAGCCTTCTGCTATGTTTCCATGCCTTTTGGACTCAAGAGTGCCCAGGCAACTTACTAGCGATGTGTTCAGAATTGCCTTCATAAACAAATTGGGCGCAATGTTCATGCACATGTGGATGATATTGTGGTACAGTCCAGAAAGGAAGAAACGTTGATAGAGGATTGAAGAGAAACCTTTGACAACCTCCGGATTTACAAGATTATGCTCAATCTGGAGAAGTGTGTTTTTGGTGTCCCGGCAGGCAAGCTCTTGGGTTTTTTGGTGTCATACAGAGGCATTGAGGCTAATCCGGAAAAAATTGCAGCAATTACATCCTTGGCTAAACCGGCATGTATCAACGATGTTCAACGTCTGGCCGGCCAGATTACAACCTTGAGCTGGTTTATCAGTCGCCTTGGAGAGAAGGCCATCCCCTTATATCAGATGCTCAAGGAAACAGATAACTTTGTCTGGAGTGAGGCAGCTGATAAGGCATTCGAGGATCTAAAGAGGCAGCTAGCTAAACCGCCCGTGCTTGCAGCGCCGATCGATAAAGAGCCATTATTATTATATGTGGCTGCTAATGCCTGGGCTGTTAGCGTAGCCATTGTGGTAGAGCACAAGGAGCTTCGCAAGGAATATCCGGTTCAACGGCCGGTTTACTATATCAGCGAGGTGCTCATTGAGTCAAAGCAGAGGTATCTGCATTGGCAGAAGCTAGTGTATGGGGTGTTTATGGTGAGCCGGAAGCTTAAACATTATTTTCAGGGCCATCCCATCGTAGTGGTCAGTTCAGCTCCTCTGGGCGACATCATTCAAAACAGAGAAGCAACTGGCCAGATTGCCAAGTGGGCTATTGAACTTGGACCTCACGGGCTCAAGTATATACCCCGCACAGCGATCAAATCCTAGGCACTCGTGGACTTCATCAATGATTGGACGGAGTTACAAGCACCGGAAGATAAGCCAGATAATACATATTGGACTATTCATTTTGATGGGTCCAGACAGTTGGAGGGCTCGGGGGCCGGAGTCATACTAACTTCTCCACGAGGTGACAAGTTTTGTTATGTCCTTCGTTTAATGTTCCCTTGTACTAACAATGCAGCTGAATATGAGGCTTCGCTCCACGGTCTTCGAGTGGCTAAGGAGATGAATTTGAGCTGGGTTAAGTGCTTCGGCGATTCAGATCTAGTGGCTCAGCAGGTGTCTGGCACTTGGGATTCTAAGGACCCACTCATGGCTGCATATCAGCGAGAGGTGGACGCAGTGGCTGGTCACTTTAAAGGTTATCAGGTGGACCGTATAGACCGGCGGAAGAATGAAGCGGCGGACGCTTTAAGTCGTCTTGGTTCCCAGCATAAACCGGTCCCGCCCAATGTCTTTCTTGATGTGTTGCATAATCCGTCAGTCAAAGTGCCAACCGAAGAAGATTTGGCTATTCCTGATCCGGAGGCTTAGTTGGTGGCAGCTCTGCATGCCATACCGGATTGGACGATTCCATATCTAGCTTACATGAACCGGGGCGAATTACCAGACGATGAAACGTTGGATCGACAGATAATCCGGCGTTCCAAGTCCATGACCATACTCAACAGGGAGTTACATTGTTACAGTGTTTCAGGAGCAATTCAGCGCTATGTTTCTCCTCAAGAAGGTTGTGAGATTTTGCAAGAAATCCATGAAGGGGATTGTGGTCACCATGCCGGTTCAAAGTCGTTGGTTGCCAAAGCTTTTCGCCACGGTTTTTACAGGTTGACGGCGCATGCTGATGCGGAGGATTTAGTCAAGAGATGTGATGGATGTCAAAAATTTGCCCGCCGTGCACATGTTCCGGCTCAAGAGTTGCGGATGATTCCAATTACATGGTCGTTTGCAACTTGGGGGCTTGATATGGTTGGACCCTTCAAGCGTTCTAAGGACAAAAAGACCCACATGTTAGTAGCAGTTGATAAATTCACTAAATGGGTGGAGGCAGAGCCAGTTGGCAAGTGTGATGCATCCACGGCGGTTAAATTCATCAAGAAGGTGATATTCCGGTTTGGCTTTCCACACAACATTATAACAGATAATTGTACTAATTTGTCAAAAGGGGAGATGGAAGAATTCTGTCAACGTGAGCACATCCGGCTTGATCTAGCATCGGTGGCTCACCCCCAATCTAATGGTCAAGCAGAGAGGGCAAATCAAGAAATTCTACGGGGTATCAAATCAAGGCTTATGGTTCCCTTAAAGCAGACGCCGGTTTGTTGGGTTGAGGAGCTACCTTCTGTGTTATGGAGCATCAACACCACACCCAATAGGTCTACGGGTTACACACCTTTCTTCATGATCTATGGAGCAGAGGCGGTTCTTCCTAGTGACATTCGTCACGATTCGCCCCGTGTGGCAGCTTATGTTGAAGCTGATAATGACAAGGCACGTCAGGATTCTCTGGACCTGTTGGATGAAGAGCGTGATCTTGCAGTAGCACGATCAGCGATTTATCAACAAGATCTCCGACGTTATCACAGCCGCCGGGTTAAAACCAGAACCTTTCAAGAAGGCGATTTGGTGCTCCGGCTCATCCAGGATCAGACTGATATGCACAAGTTATCCCCACCTTGGGAAGGACCCTTTGTGGTCAGCAAAAATCTGCACAATGGGTCTTACTACCTCATTGATGTTCGAGAGCATAAAGACTCACGTCAATCGGAGGAGGAGACCAAGCGGCCATGGAACATAGCTCTTCTTCGGCCTTACGATACTTGAGCTATAGGCTCTTCCTACGTACATATTTATGATAATGTATATATTATAATAAACCAGAGCCTCCATTAAAGCGGGGTCTCTGTTCTTTTTACATCATGTGTGTGCTCACAAGAGTTTCTACTGACAAAGTGGAGTTTTTTGTTAAACCGGTCTCTACAGCCGCACGGATATAAAGAATATCACTAGGGGGCTTGGTCATATCTGAACCATAGTTGCACCTCTTGGTCGGTTTGAAACGATAAAGGGATATCACTAGGGGGCTTGGTTGTTATCACACTACAGCTACACCTCTTGATAGGCGTTTAGCCAGAAAAGAAATTAGGTGGGGCCAAAGAGAGTGTTGCACAAAGCACAAAATCAAACATGGGCACCCACTGAGCGCAGCTCACAAAGTTACTTGGGGGCTCTTTGTGCAAAGTAACAAAGAGTTTGAAAGGACCCTTGTAATTGGCTATCAAGCCACGGCATGGAAGCCTGGTGTATTCACCTAAAAACCCGGGTTAACCTGCCTTCATCAAGTAAGCCACTCCTGTCCAGGTAATCCTGGTATGACCCATCGAACGTTTGACAAGTCAATCTTTTACAGACCCTGAACTTGTCAAAGTTAAAACGATGATTGGTTAATTGGAGGCCCATCTTAAAAGGCTTTGTTAAATGGTTTAAGTCAGAGGCCTGGCAGCCCATGAAAAGCCTCGACTTGGAGCCTGGCAGCTTGTAAAAAGCCTTGCATATTTTCTTGTTTGAATTTTTTGTTGAAAATCATAAGTACTTTTTGATAAACCGGTGTCCTTGACCCAGCTTGCTTCTCAATTACAAGTTGTTGGCACATGATCAGTTATAAACCGATGTTTATTGACCCGGTCTAGTTTGACTAAATCACCAATGTTATAATGAAAGCCCGGTAGTTATCCCGGTCCGGTTTAAACTGGCAATACAGAGATAAGGTTATCAACGTTCCGGATTGGTATTAACACCTTTACCGTATGCATCGTTGGTCAACCAAAGAGGTATGTTATGTATACTCTTTTTTGTACAAACACTTTGATTATTTCATCTATATCCTGTACACTTCTTGGATATATTGACCCGTCTAGCGGTAAACCTCTAGACACTCTTAAGTTGTTGAACCCAGGAACACAACTCATCATGGGTTATGCATAAATAAATCCCAAAGTGTGGCACAAGTTGTCATGAGGCATTACAAAACACGCTCGAAGGCCTGTCAAATAAAGGAGTTTTGGCTATCCTATTACAAGAAGCCTTCAAAGCGGCTCCAATGGCATAATTGTTTTTCATAAAATCGGCACACGGTGGACAGTAAACCGGCGACTGGTTCAGGACGCTTCGTCTGGACGGTTTGATGGTTGAGGGTCCGTTGGTGTGGGCACTTCTTCATCTATCCCCAGTCGCTGGAAATCAACCGTTGACCAATCGATTCCAGTTAAAGCTTGAAACACCGCTTCTTCATGGATAAGATCGGAGGGGTTAATATCAGGAGCATAAGTGTGCTTACGAATCGGAGGCACAAGTTCTTCAACTTCATGGATGTCGGTCGGCTGCCTCTTCCCCTCCGCATTGTAAAACGGTTGAAAATGGGACAAATCGGTATCATCGGCCAGCTTGCTGGCTGCTGGCCGCATCTATTTGGTCAGCCGCCGAAGATCATCGAACCATCTTCTTTAACACCTGGGTATCCTTTGATGATGTCTTCCGCTTCAAGATCTGGAATCCAGGCTTTTGCTCGAATAAGTGCAGTTAAAGCTCCGGCTCTGGCAGCTGCTTTCTTCAACTCGGCGATGCGGGCTGGTAACATGGCCAACTTCTCAAGAGTCTCTTTAATCAAAGTGGGAGCCGGTTTTTTATAAGCCGCCGTGCAAATAGCCTGCTGATACCCAGAGTACAACTGCTCAATCAATGTGTATGCCGCTTTGAGTTTCATCCACATATCTGTGCCAAAATGAGCGATTCGGGTACCTGTCAAAGGTTTTATCCACATTTTTGTCAGTTATAAGGTTCATCAACTTATGCAATGCACATAAAGCAGGTACTTACCAAAGATAGCAGAGGTCATAGCATTGATTTGGTGTTTCAAACCAGCTAGTTTGTCTACCACTGGCTTCAGGGTTGCCTCGGCGTCTACAACTCTTTTGGTTAAACCAGAATTTCTTGGTTTCCCTGTCAGCACGATCTTTGTTGAAAGATTCTTTCAACTTTTCTATCACGGACAGGGCCTGGGTCAGCTCCTCTTTGGCTTTTTCAGCCTCGGCTTGTTGTGACTTCACATTCTCGTGCAAATCAGAATTGCGGGCATCTTTGCTTCTCAGTTCAGCCTACCACATTAAAGGTATGTTAAACAAACATCATATATATGTGTTAAGTACAAAGCGTATAACAAAGTTATGCACTTCATACTTGGGGGCTAATGCCTATTTGCTCTCAAGTACTACACTTTATGCAAGTCTCCAGAACAATACAAGCATTATCCTTGACACTTGGAGGCTAATGTGCGTCTGTTCTAAAATGGATGTGTGGATTAAAAACTGGATTAACTTGCCAAGTTAAACCGGCCTTTGGGGGCTATGCTGCAGAAAGTTATCTAATTATTTCAAGATGAGTCTTATCTATTATTAGAGACCCGCCATTGCAAGGATCAATGATGAGATGCTTAAAGTGTTACAAAGACCCAGTTTATGATTAACAATCATAAAACGGCCCTTGGGGGTTACTTGCGATAGTATTTCAGCTATAAATCAATAAACAAAGGGAGATGAATTTACCTCATATCGCTCTTTCATCAAGTTCACCAAACCGGCTTCATAATCCCGGTTTGAGTGCACACGGTTCAAGAAGCCAGAATGGAGTTCATCAGCGTTAAGATGAGCATAGCTTGATAAATCACTGCTCCATTTACCTTTCTCCGTGGAAGCTTGCTCTTCTTTGGCACTGTGTTGAGCCAAAATGACGGGATGGCCAGGAGAGCTGTGTCCCATTCCAGTAATAATAACGTCATCACCTTGGCCTTCAGGGTTTTTGGTTGATGATATTGGAATTTCAGCATCTTTCACTGGACTAGCCCGGTTTGGTTCTGCCAGTTCAACATCAGGTGCGGCAGGATCAGCACCTGCTGGTTCATCAGTATTTTGGCTTTCAAGAGGCGGGTTATCAGAAGCAGCTTCAGGATGGTGGCTTTTTGGTTCATGAGTTTGTTCTGGTTCACCTCTTGGTTCTTCTTCTTCGGCGACTGGATCTTCGAGCGGATTGGTGGTCCGAGCTTTCTTACTGGGTCTGGCTTTGGCCCTACAAACAGAATAAAAGAGGATTAACATCCTATTCAAAGGATTTATGGCGCATTGAAAGGAAAGGTTTTTACAACTTACCTGGCCACAGTTTTCAAAGGGGGGAGTTGAGTTGCTATCGATTCACCAGAAGATGAAGGAGGTGTCACCTGATAATTTGAATCGGACGGATTAAGAGGCTGTCTAAAATAACCTGCCTTGGGGTAAGAATGGTCAGAAGTAGGAGAGACCTCAGACCAGCGCTTCCGAACCGGAGTATCAGGTAAACCGGCTGAAGTGACCTGTTGGCCACTATGTCGGGTTGTCCGGCGAGCTTCATGCTGCTGAGTCTTCAAAATAAATGTTGGATCCAAGTGAGCAAGAGGATGAGAAAAGCTTACTTTCCGGACTGCTTGGCGAGTTTTTTGTGTTGGCATAGAGTCTGAACCGGAGGAACGGGTAATTACCTCTACGTCATCAGCTTGACTAGCTTCTGCGTCCTCCTGAGGAAGATCATTGTTAATGAGATGCATGAAAAGAGAGCCAAGTGAGTCAAGTTCTACCTCAACTTCTGGATCATCAGTATCATCATCAAGCTCCATATTAATCCGGTCAGCCGTTTTCCGTTTTGACGTCCGTTTTACGGCTTTGGTCTTTAGGCGGGATGGCTTGACCGCTTTATCTCCAGTCGGCTTTGCCGTTTTCTCTACGGTTTTCCGTTTCCAGAAGGGGTCATCTCCCTATATATAAAGAAGAAGGATTAAAGGTTGCATAAGCTAAAAACATTAGAAATGAGGGGGAAATATAATGCTTACAGCAGACAGTTTGTTCTTGGCATAGAAGGGACTCAGACCGGTTTGACTACAGATCAGTTCCGACTCATTCAGAATCTTCTTTACACCTTCAGTGACTTCTTCCTCAGATAATTGGATGTTGCAATGGCGTTGAGGGTCGTCAACCTCACCGGTATATTCACACATTAAACTGGGACGTCGGCTTAGCGGCAAGATACTCTAGGATATCCAACAGCGCACAAAGTCCACGCCTGTTAAACCGTTTGCCATAAAGGCCCAGAGTTTGGCAAGTTGAGGAGCGTATTTCACCCTTTCTGAAGAGCTCAGACGTTGTGGCATGGGGTGAGTATTGGATAGTCTGTGATCACGAAAGCTGGGGAGGGGATTTTCATCTTCAGGCGAAGTGTCTCTGCAATAAAACCAAGTTTGATTCCATTCCTTTGGGTGGCTATGATGTTTGGCATGAGGAAATTCAACTTCTTTCTGCTTTTGAATCGAGACACCACCAAGTTCTATGTTTGGGCCATTTATAAACTCTGTGCGCCGGTTTAAGTGATAGAAATCCCGGAACAGCTCTGCAGTTGGTTCTTCTTGTAAATATACTTCACAGAAGACCTGGAAGTTGCATAAATTGGAAACCGAGTTGGGACTAATATCTTGCGGATGAAGTTGGAAGCTGGCAAGCACATCTTGATAAAACTTTGACCCTGGCGGTTTGAAGCCACGGCCTATATGGTCAACAAAGACCACCACCTCGCCCTGCCTTGGGGTTGGAGGATTTTCTGTTCCTGGAACTCGCCATTTGATTTCAATTTTCTTAGGCAGGGAGCCGATGGTAACCATCTCATTCAACTGAGTCTCAGTAACCCGGGAACGAGCCCAGTTGCAGGCAGTGAATTGTTTGGCCATTGCGAAACAAACAAGCTGAAAATGAAAGGCCGGTTTATAAATCACGCATGATTATATGCACGATACAATGGAGTAAGAGACATACTGATAGAGGACATGGCATAAACCGGAGATCAATGCAATGATTCATAAAAGGTAATACCACGACAGGGGTACTCAGACACTGTTAAACCGGAATATAATTATGGAGACAAAAGGCTCTTCCGGTTTATCAGAGGGCTAATGGTATAGATTGATTATGCAAAGTTAAACCGCTTACAATGGTGGGAGGAGAAACATATTTCACAGAGATGTATAAAACTTTTGGATCTAAGGTAAGACAGAAAAGCAAAATATTTCGACCTAATTAGGGTAAGACCCGAAACAGTTTATGAAGCATTGCAGCAGTTTTTGTATAAGGATTTGTGAGGATAACAGAAGATTCATCACGGCAAGAGATATGGTAAGTACGAAGCATTCATCTACGGGACAAAGGAAGAACAGCGCTATAAGCTCTGACGAACCTCAAGAACAGCGAGGAAACCCTAATGGATCTAGGAAAGAAGAGGGAAAGGACTTACTGCGACCACGGAAGCAGCGGAAGGGGCGCTGTGGAACTCTGGTGCGAACAGGTTGATGCAGCGGCCGACGACGAAGCAGAGGCGAGGTTTGAAGATGACGGCGACGCTCGAGTGCGGGGTCGTCGATAGGAAGAAGAAGAGATGAATGGGTAGCGGAAAGAAAAGAAAGGGGTCCTCTGCCCCTATTTATAAGGCGAAGCGATAAAACGGCAAGCGCGGGAATCGAGGAGCCCAAAAAATGGATAAGTTAATAAAGGTGTCGCCTCGGTGACTGAATATAAATTAAATGAAGATAATCTCTGACATCGATGAATGGATGACATTAGGGCAGTTTATCATAATTTGGAAGTATGACGTCACGGCGGTTTACAAGATCGAGGTGAAGATATGAGGGAAGATTTTTTCTAAGTATAGAAGATTGACATGAACAATTTCAAACCAATCTGGGGCCTAATGTTGGGGATATTACTAATGGAGGTAAACCGGCCTTATGAAGCCGGGTTGACTCCTTGAAGATTAGAAGCCCATGAAGATGCAAGGATGATGGCAATTCATGGAGGCCCAAGGCCCAAAGGCGGGTTAAAGCCTGTAAATGTAAACCGACTTAGTCATATAACTTGTGTTGTAAGATAGGAAGGATAGAGACCGAACTGGATATGTTTATGATCCGGCTTCGGGACTCTGTAAACCGGCAGGCGTCAACCTATGTATATAAAGGGACGACCTGGCGGCGGTTTAGGGAGAGACAACAACTCGAGAGCCAGACAAAGCGGATTCGCTCCCTGGCCTTCAAAACCCTAGCAATACCAATCACAACAAGACGTAGGCTTTTACCTTCCTCGAAGGGGCCGAACTAGTATAAAATTCCCCGTGTCCCCTTGCCCGGTTTAACCCCTTTAAGCTAACCCGTAGCGATGGCTCCACGACTAAGTCCTTTCACATGGACATCTGCCGTGACAAACCTACGACAAGACCCGTTGACTAAACCTCTTATGTGGGCAAAACATGATCAGCACCAAGACTCCATGGGTGTTAGATTCATTACAATGTAATCTAGATTATTGACTCTAGTGCAAGTGGGAGACTATTGGAAATATGCCCTAGAGGCAGTAATAAAGTGGTTATTATTATATTTCCTTAATCATGATAAAGGTTTATTATTCATGCTAGAATTGTATTGATTGGAAACATAAATACATGTGTGAATACATAAGCAAATACCAAGTCCCTAGTATGCCTCTACTAGACTAGCTCGTTGATCAAAAGATGGTTAATGTTTCATGACCATAGACATGAGTTGTCATTTGTTAACAGGATCACATCATTAGGAGAATGATGTGATGGACACGACCCATCTGTTAGCTTAGCATATGATCATTCAATTTATTGCTACTGCTTTCTTAAATGTCAGATACATATTCCTTTGACCATGAGATCATGCAACTCCCGGATACCGGAGGAATACCATGTGTGCTATCAAACATCACAACATAACTGGGTGATCATAAAGATGCTCTACAGGTATTTCAGAAGGTGTCTGTTGAGTTGGCGTGAATCGAGATTGGGATTTGTCACTCCGTATGACGGAGAGGTATCTCTGGGCCCTCTCGGTAATATAGCATCATAAGAAGCTTGCAAGTAAAGTGACTAAGGAGTTAATTACAAGATGATGTATTACGGAACGAGTAAAGAGACTTACCGCTAACGATATTGAACTAGGTATGAAGATACCGACAAATGAATCTCGGGCACGTAACATACCGACGGACAAAGGGAACTACGTATTTGTCATAAAGGTTCGACCGATAAAGATCTTCGTAGAATATGTAGGAACCAATATGGGCATCGTTGTCCCACTATTGGTTATTGACCGGAGAAGCGTCTCGGTCATGTCCACATCATTCTCAAACCCATAGGGTCTGCACGCTTAACGTTCGTTGATGATATAGTGTTATATGAGTTATGTATGTTGATGACCGAATGTTGTTTGGAGTCTTGGATGAGATCACGTACATGACAAGGAGCTCCAAAATGGCCTGGAGGTAATGATTGATATATATATATATATATATATATATATATATATATATATATATATATATATATGATGATATGGTTGGGCCAATGGGTAAGTCCCGCGGGGCTTTAGGTCAGTGCAAAAGGAAGTTTTGCAGAGGTCAGGGACCAGACGCCAGGGACCCCGGCGTCTGGCCCTAGGCCAGACACCGAGGCACATGCCGTCTGGGCCAGATGTCGAGGACCATGGTGTCTGGTACTAGAAACTGAGAAGGACTCTTCCTTGCATTCCAAACTGACTTTGAGGAGGCTCTTTCTCCAAGAAACGACCCCAGGGCTCAACATATAAATAGAGGAGCAGGGCTAGCCCCTGGGGGACACCATGATTCACCAAGCTGTGTGCCGGCACCCCCTCTCCCTCTAGTTCATCCTCTGTCCTAAATCCGTTGTCCTTGGTGAAGCCCTGCGGAAATAGTTTCACCAGAACCATCACCACTATGTCGTGCTGCCAGAACTCATCAACTACTTCACCTATCTTGGTAGATAGAGAAGGCGAGGAAGTCATCGAGCTGAATGTGTGTTGAACGTGTGCCGAACGTGTGCTGAACGCGGAGGTGCCGTACGTTTGGTACTTGATCGAGACGGATTGTGAAAGTGTGTGACTACATCAACCGCGTTCATAAACGCTTCCGCTTAGCAATCTACAAGGGTATGTAGATGATCTCCCCCTCTCATAACTATACATCTCCATGGATAGATCTTGCATGTGCATAGAAATTTTTTTGTTTTCCATGCAACATTCCCCAACAAGCACAACTTTATTGTGCCTTACTTCAAAACGTTAGTTCATTTCTTTATGCTTGCACATATACACCTGAGTACTTTGATGTCAATCTCATTAATGTTACATTGTTCAATTGTTTTGCATAGCAATGAACACTAGATCATCAACACGCTGATGCCCCGAGATGGCCGAACTTATTTCTTTGATTCCAGGAGAGACCCTAAGAAGTCGTGGACCAATCTGAAGAAAGTTCTCAACGCTTGTCGTGGTTTTGTCACGGCAGATGTCCTCGTGAAGGACTTGGTCATGGAGCCATCGCTACGGGTTAGCTTAAAGGGGTTTAAAGCGGACAAAGGACGCAAGAGTTTATACTGGTTCGGCCCCTTACGGTGAAGGTAAAAGCCTACTCCAGTTGTGATGGAATTGCTAGGGTTTCGATGACCAGGGAGTGAATCCGCTTTGCCTGGCTCTAGAGTTGTTTTCTGTTGTCCCTAAAATGCCACTAGGTCGCCCCTTTATATACATAGGTCGACGCTCGTTGGTTTACAGAGTCCCAAGGCCGGATCATAAACGTGTTCGGCCCGGTCTCTACTCCTATCTTACAATACAAGTATATATCAATGCCGGTTTATGTCTACAGGCCTTAACCCGCCTTTGGGCCTTGGGCCTTCATGAAGCGCCACCATCTTTGTCTTCATGGGCTTCAAATAAAGTAATCATCATGGGGATAACCCGGCCTCTCCTGGCCGGTTTATGTCCAGTAGTAATATCCCCAACATTAGGCCCCAGATTGATTTGAACTTGTTCATGTCAATCTTCAACACTTAGAAAAATTCCTCCCTTTGCACCTTCGCATAGATCTTGTAAACCACCGTGACGTCATCCTCCAGATTTGTAGTAAACCGCTGTGACGTCACCTGTTCATTAAAGCTGAAGATACCCTTTATTAATGAGCATCCAACAATCGAGGCGACAACCTCGTTATATATCCATTTTTGGGGCTCCTTGATTCCCACGCCTATCGCTTATCTCTTTGCCCTTATAAATAGGGTTGAGGTTCCCTTTCCTTTTCCTCCCGTTGCCTCTTCTTCTCTTCTTCCTCCTTGCGACGCCTCTGCACCCGAGCGTCGCCGCCGTCGCTGAGCTTTGCCTCTGCCTCACCGTCGGCCACTGCATCAACCTGATCGCACCAGAGAAACGCGGCGCACCTCCGCTGCTTCAACAACTGCAGTAAGTCTTTCCCTCTTTCCTCTGTAGATCTACTTAGGGTTTATATGGGTTCATGGCGTTCTTCTCTTGTTCTTCGTCAGTCCATAGATAGCAGACCTCAAGCTTGAAGCGTTCCGTGTGGTAGCTATAGTCGTCCTTATCTCGTCTATCAAACCAAACCTTATACGCATAAAAACTTGACCTGGACCTTTGTGAACTGCTCCAGGACCAACTTTTTTAGGTCTAAATATTTTTCTTTTCCTGACTTGTGGTAGATCCAAAATGCCAATGTGATCTTGTGAAACCTGTTTTTCCTCACTTAGTCAGTTTTTGCCTCAGATCTGTACCTTCCTTATATGCATAGGTGGTTTATCCTTGTAGAAAATAATCTGTCATATGCCATTAGTCCCCTTGTAAACCGCTCGTCACTTTACCATTTATAACTGCATCAGCCTCCGGTTTAACAATTTTACATGCTTGAATTCCTTTTTCTTAACCTGTTGCGCTTTATGCCTTGTCATTCATGAATCGTAAACCGGCAGTAATCTTTTCTAGCTCTTCACTTGCTATGGCCAAACAATTCTATGCCTGTAACTGGGTCCCTTCCCGGGTTACTGAGGAGCAACTGGATGGATGTGTCAAAATTGGCACTTTACCGAAGAGGAATGAAATCCAGTGGCGAGTTCCCGGTCTAGAAAACCCTCCTACCCCCAGAGATGGCGAAGTAGTAGTGTTTGCTGATCACATGAGTCATGGTTTTAAACTGCCTGAATCCAAGTTTTTCCGTGATGTACTTGCCAGCTTTCAGATCCACCCTCAAGATATTGGACCCAACTATGTGTCCAATATTTGCAACTTTCAGGTGTTTTGTGAAGCCTATCTACAAGAAGAACCGATTGTCGAGCTGTTCCGGGATTTCTTCCATTTAAACCTTCGTACTGAATTTGTAGACAGGCCCAATACTGGACTTGGTGGCGTCTCCATTCAGAAAAGGAAAGATGTTAGCTTCCCTCACGCCAAACTTCACAGTCACGCTAAGGATTGGAACCAGACTTGGTTCTATTGTAAGGATACTTCCCCTGAAGATGAGAACCCTCTACCGGGTTACCATCCTCGCCGGCTTAACAACACACATCCACTTCTGCAACGACTAACTGCCAAGGCGGGCCTCGTATGCACCACAACTCGCCAAGCTTAGAGATTTCATGGCCAATGGTTTGACAGGTGTGGACTTTGTTCATTGCTGGATATCCTGGAGTATCTTGCCGTTAAGTCGCCGCTCCAGTTTAATGTGCGAGTATACTGGTGAGTCGAAAGACTCTCAACGTCATATTCACATTCAGCTAACAGATGATGAAGTTACTGAGTCTGTCAAGAAAATGTTGAATGAACCGGAAGCTATCTGTAGTAAGACCGGGTTAAGCCCCTTTTACACACGGAACAAACCGCCCGCTGTAAGAGTTGTCTTGCTTCCGCTTTATATCTGATATTCTTAATGGTGTAACTTTTAATACCCTCTGCCCATCTTTTAAACAGGGTGATGACTCGTTCTAGAAAAAGAAACCACATGAGAAAACGGTTAAGGCCCCTCAACCTAAGACGAAGGTTGTCAAGAGAGCTGCCAAGAGGAAGGCCACTGAACCCATCAGTTTAGATCTTGATGACGATCCTGATGAACCGGACGTAGAGGTAGAACTTGATTCTCTTGGTTCATTTTTCATACACCTCATTGACAATGATATTTATCAGGATGACGCTGAGGGCAGCCAAGCTAATGACGCAGAGGTAATTATCCTTTCCTCCGGTTCAGACCCTCTGCCAACACAAAAAATTTGTCAAGCAGTCCAGAAAGTAAGATTTTCCCACCCCCTAGCTCACTTGGACCCAAACTTTGTTTTGAAGAAGCAGCAACACGAAGCTCGCCGCACAACCCGACATAGCGGCCAAGTAGTCACTTCAACCGGTCTACCAAATACGCTGGTTCGGAAGCGCCGATCTGAGGTCTCAAATACTTCCAATACTTCATACCCCAAGGCGGGTTATTTCCGACAGCCTCTTAATCCATCCGATTCAAATTATCACAGAATGCCACCTTCATCATCCGGCGAGTCAACTGCCACACAACTTCCGCCCCTGGGTAAATGCCTTAAGCTTTCTCTTTTTGACGCTTTATACTTATGTGCTATACTGATATGTATATCTTTCTCTTTCAGAGTCAAGTCTAGACCCAGCAAGAAGGGTCGTGTAGATAAACCGTCTGATGACCATGTGATTGTTGCACCGGAGACAATTCCAGAACCAGAGAGAGCAAATGCTGATGCCACGCTTGATGACCTGCCACCCCCAGATCATGCCTTTACTGAACAAGTATAAGTTGAAACAGCAGTTCAGGCTGATAAGCTGGCAAGTCCAATCCGTACTAATGATGGACCGTCTAGTCCGGTTAAGGCTACCGATATTCTGCCAACTCCAGTGAAAGCTGCTGGTGACAAGGAAGACGATGTTATCATTACTGACGTTGGCCACACCTCCCCTGGCCATCCTGTTGTATTAGCAAAACATAGCGCCAAGGAGGAACGTTCTGCTATGAAAAAAGGCAAATGGAGCACCGATTTATCAAGCTATGCCCACCTCAATGCCCAGGAACTCCATTCTGGTTTTTTAAACCACTTGTACACAAATCGTGACTACGAAGCCGGTTTAGTGACCTGATGAAGGAGCGTTATGAGGTAATTGCTTAACCTTTTCTCTCTTAAGTCCAGTTGTAAGTACCAACTCTAGTAGCCCCCAAGGGCCAATTTATGACGGCAATCGTAGAACTGGACTTTATAATTTCTCAACTCTGCATACTTATCCTCCAAGGGTCAGTTGATCCTTTTTAAAAATGAACTGGTACTTTAGCATTGTAATCCTGTAACTTTCGCCTGTGTAGTCCCCAAGGGTCGGTTTATCTTTCCAAGGTGAACCGGGACTTTAACCACTGTTACTTTGAGTGGATGTACATTAGCCCCCAAGTGCCAACAATAATGCTTGCATTACACTTGGGACTTGAAATAATTTTCTAGAACGAAGCGAGTAGACATTAGCCCCCAAGTGCAAAGTTTATAAATTGTTATGTGCTTGGTACTTCAAATATATACAGCCCACTGATGATATGTCTTTCCTTTATAGGCTGACCTGAGCAAAAAGGACACCCAAACCGCTGATCTTCAACAGAACATTAAATCTTAGCAAGCAGAGGCTTATAAAGCCACGGAGGAACTGACCAATGTCTTAGCAGCCATGGAGAAGCTGAAGGAAACCTTTAAGAAGGAACGGGCAGATTGGGACACAGAGAAGGCCGCTTTAGCAAAGAGGACCGAAGACGCAGAAGCGGCCCTTAGACTGGTGGTCGAAGAACTGACCGGTTTAAAGTGGCAAATAAACGCTATGACCTCTGTTGTATTTGGTAAGTATCCTCATCTGATGTTTTTCAAGTCATTTTATCTTATCAGTTACCGGTTTACTAATGCTTGCAATGTCACAGGGACCCGCATTACCCATCTGGGCTCTGACATGCGAATGAAACTGAAGGCTGCCTATACTTTGATACAGCAGTTATATTCCGGAGCCCAATGGGCTATTTGCATCGCTTCTCATAACAGGCCTCCTCCAACGTTAATAAAAGAAACTATTGAGAAGCTGTCAATGTTGCCTGCCCAGTTGGATGAACTTAAAAAATCAGCTGCAAGGTCAGGCGCGCTGACTGCGCTAATCCAGGCCAAGGCATGGATTCCGATCTTGAACCGTCAGATATTGCCAAAGGCTATCCCGGCGTGAAGGAAGACAGTTCAGAATTTAACAATGATGATCTTCGAAGGCTGACAAGGGAAATGCGACCCATAACGAGCAAATTGGCGGAAGAAATGGATCTGTCTCATTATCAGCCGGTTTACGATGCTGATCAGAAAAGATATCCTGCGCCAACACATGACGTGGAAGATCTTGTTCCGCCAATTTGTAAGCACACTTATGCCCCTCATATTGATCCTTCGAACCTTATAAGTGAAGAAGCTGTGTTCCAAGCCTTAACTGGAATCGATTGGGCAACCATTGATTTCCAGCCACTTGGTAGGGAAGAGGAGGATGCACCGACTCAAGATGACCCTCAATCTTCAAGTCGTCTTGGCGATGAATCTTGAACAAGAGGTCGGTTTAGCCTGTCGTAGCCTGCCATTCTTACAGAAACAATTATTCTGTGTGGGCATTAAAGTGCCTTGTAATAGGCTAGTTCAAACACTTGTCTGTTATGCCATCGAGCATACTTATTTTGCTTGATACTCATAACTCGCCATGCTTTTGGGGTCTATTATATGCATAATCCGTAGTGGCTTTATTTTAACTTGTTCCTGCATACAAGAAATTGAAAGCATCCTGGCGGTTTACCGTTGGACGGGTCATGATGCCCAAATACATAGCCTAGGTGTAGATCCAAGGCTGTGTTTAAAAACAACCAGATATAAAGTAGATAATACATGTTTCCTTGTTGTTTGACCAACAGTTGTTATAATAAGGGTGATAACACCAATCTGGAGTATTGATGACTCCTTCCAGGTTTGCCGGTTTACGATAAAACCGTACCGGGTGATGATAAACACCGGTTTTATCCATATAATACTGGTGACTTGTAGTCAAAACCAGACCGGAGTAATAAACGCCGGATTATAGCTGATCATGTACTGACAACTTAGCATTGTAAGCCACGCCGGGTTGTAATAAACTCTAGTTTATCATAAAATATTTATGAATCTTATCAAAAGAGGAAAAACTTTGCAAAAAACACAAGAAGAATATGCAAGGCTTTCATGGGCTGACAGGCCCTAGATCGAGGCTTTTCATGGGCTGCCAGGCCAATGAGTTTTTCAAAGCCTTTTAAGATGGACCTCAATCTTTAACCAATCATCATTTTAACTTTGACAAGTTCAGGGTCTATGAGATTGACTTGTCAAACATTTGACGGGTCATACCAGGTTTACCTAGATGGAGTGGCTTACTTAAAGAGGTAGGATAACCCAGGGTTTTAGGTGAATACACCTGGCTTCCAAGCCTGGCTTGATAGCCTATTGCAAGGGTGCAGACTCTTTGTTCTTTGAGAAGCAAAGAGCCCCCAAGCAACATTTGAGCTGTGCTCGGTGGGTGCCTATGTTTGAGTTGTGCTGGTGCAACACTCTCTTTGGCCCCACATAATTTACTTTTGGCCTTAAGCCTATCAAGAGGTGTAGCTATGGTGCGAGTACAACCCAGCCCCCTGGTGATTTCCCGTTGGCTTTAAGCCGATCAAGAGGTGTAGCTAAGGTTCAGATACGACCAAGCCCCCTAGTGATTTCCTTTTATATGTGTGGCTTTATAAGCCGGATCAGTAGAACTCCGCTTTATGAATAGAAGCCCCCATGTAAACACACATGATATAAAAACAATAGAGACCCCGCTTTAGCTGAGGCTCCGGTTTATTATATTGATCATAATATATACATTGTCATAATTATGTACATAAAATAGCTTATGGCTCAAGTATAGTAAGGCTGAAGATGAGCTATATTCCACGGCCGCTGGGTCTCCTCCTCCGATTTGCGTGAGCCTTTGTGCTCTCGAACATCGATAAGGTAGTATGATCCATTGTGCAAATTTTTCCTGACCACAAAAGGCCCTTCCCAAGGTGGGGATAACTTGTGCATATCAGTCTGATCATGGATGAGCCGGAGCACCAGATCGCCTTCTTGAGAAGTTCTAGTTTGAACCCGGCGGATGGGATAACGTCGCAGATCTTGTTGATAAATCGCCGAACGTGCCGCCGCAAGATCACGCTCCTCATCTAACAGGTCCAATGAGTCCTGACGTGCTTTCTCATTATCAGCTTCAACATAAGCCGCCACACGGGGCGAGTCATGACGGATGTCACTAGGGAGAACTGTCTGTGCTCCGTAAACCATGAACAAAGGCGTGTAATCCATAGATCTATCCGGTGTGGTGTTGATACTCCATAACACGGAAGGTAACTCCTCCACCCAACAACCCGACGTCCGCTTTAAAGGAACCATAAGCCGGGGTTTGATACCTCTCAAAATTTCTTGATTGGCCCTCTCTGCTTGACCATTAGATTGGGGGTGAGCCACTGATGACACGTCAAGCCGGTTGTGCTCACGTTGACAAAATTCTTCCATAGCACCCTTGGGCAGATTAGTACCATTATCAATTATAATGTTGTGTGGAAAAGCAAACCGGAATATCACCTTTTTGATGAATTGAACCACCGTGGCCGCATCACACTTACTGACTGGCTCTGCCTCTAGCCACTTGGAGAACTTATCAACCGCCACCAGTAGGTGGGTCTTCTTGTCCTTGGACCTCTTAAAAGGTCCAACCATATCGAGCCCCCAAGTTGCAAACAGCCAAGTGATTGGAATCATTCTTAATTCTTGAGCCGGAACATGAGCGCGGCGTGCAAACTTCTGACAACCGTCACACCTCTTTACCAAGTCCTCAGCATCAGCGTGAGCCGTCAACCAATAGAAGTCGTGACGAAAGGCCTTAGCCACCAAGGATTTTGAACCAGCATGGTGACCACAATCTCCTTCGTGGATCTCACGCAAAATCTCACAACCTTCTTGAGGAGACACACAACACTGAAACGCTCTTGTGACACTGCAATGATGTAGCTCCCCATTGACAATGGTCATAGACTTGGATCTCCAGATTATCTGTCGGGCCAAGGTTTCATCGTCTGGTAACTCGCCCCGGTTCATGTATGCCAGGTATGGGACCATCCAATCTGGAATAACATGAATAGCCGCCACCAATTGAGCCTCGGGGTCAGGCACAGCCAAATCCTCCTCCGTAGGTATCTTGACACACGGATTATGCAGCACATCTAGAAAGGTATTGGGTGGCACCATTTTATGTTGAGAGCCTAAGAGACTTAAAGTGTCTGCCACTTCATTCTTTCGCCTGTCTATATGGTCAACCTGATAACCCTTGAAATGACCAGCCACTGTATCCACCTCTCGTCTATATGCCGCCATGAGTGGATCCTTTGAATCCCAGGTGCCAGATACCTGTTAAGCCACCAGGTCCGAGTCACCAAAGCACTTAACCCGGCTTAAATTCATTTCCTTAGCCATCCGAAGACCATGGAGCAAGGCCTCATACTCAGCTGCATTGTTAGTACAAGGGAACATTAAACGGAGAACATAACAAAACTTATCACCTCGTGGGGAAGTTAATATGACTCCGGCCCCCGAGCCCTCCAACTGTCTGGACCCATCAAAATGAATAGTCCAATAAGTGTTGTCTGGCTTTTCCTCCGGTGCTTGCAACTCTGTCCAATCATTGATGAAGTCCACAAGTGCTTGGGATTTGATTGCTGTGCGAGGCGTATACTTTAACCCATGAGGTCCAAGCTCAATATCCTATTTAGCAATCCGGCCAGTTGCTTCTCTATTTTGGATGATATCTCCCAAAGGGGGCTGAACTGACCACTGTGATAGGATGACCCTGAAAATAATGCTTGAGCTTCCAGCTTGCCATGAAAACACCGTATACCAGCTTCTGTCAATGTGGGTATCTCTGTTTGGACTCAATAAGCACCTCGCTGATATAATAAACCGACCGTTGAACTGGATACTCTTTTCTAGCCTCCTTGCGCTCCACAACAATAGCCACACTAACAGCCCGAGCATTAGCAGCCACATATAGTAATAAGGGATCTTTATCGACCGGAGCCGCAAGGACAGGTGGCTTGGCTAACTGTCTCTTCAAATCCTCAAGCTCTTTATCAGCAGCATCACTCCAGACGAAGTGATTCGTCTTCTTTAGCATCTGATACAAAGGGATAGCATTCTCTCCAAGGCGACTGATAAACCGGCTCAAGGCTGCAATCCGGCCCGCCAAACGCTGAACATCGTTGATACACGCCGGTTTAGCCAGAGATGTGATAGCTGTGATCTTCTCCGGATTAGCTTCAATGCCCCTGTTAGACACCAGAAAACCCAAAAACTTGCCTGTCGGTACACCAAAGACACATTTGGCTAGGTTAAGCATCATCGTATAAACCCGGAAGTTATCAAAAGTTTTCTTCAAGGCACCTATCAATGTTTCCTCCTTTCTAGACTCCACCACAATATCATCCACATATGCATGAACGTTGCGCCCAATCTGTTTATGCAGGCAATTCTGGACGCAGCGTTGATAAGTCGCCTGGGCACTCTTGAGCCTAAAAGGCATAGATACATAGCAGAAGGCTCCAAAGGGAGTTATGAAAGCTGTCTTCTCCTGGTCCTTAACTGCCATTTTGATCCGATGATAACCAGAATAAGCATCCAGAAAACTCAAATGGTCACAACCTGCCATAGCATCGATAATTTGATCGATACGAGGGAGAGCAAAGGGGTCAGCTGGACAGGCCTTGTTTAAGTCTGTGTAATCCACACACATATGCCAAGTGCCGTTTTTCTTAAGTACCAGCACCGGATTAGCTAGCCACTTAGGGTGAAAGACCTCCACAATAAACCCTGGTGCTAAAAGTCGGGCTACCTCCTCACCCATAGCTTTAGCCTTTCCTTGTTAAAGCGGCGGAGAAACTGCCTGACCGGTTTAAACTTAGGATCTATGTTAAGAGTGTGCTCAGCGAGTTCCCTCGGTACACCTGGCATGTCAGAAGTCTTCCATGCAAAGATGTCCCGGTTCTCACGGATGAACTCGATGAGCGCGCTTTCCTATTTCGGATCCAGGTTAGCGCTGATGCTGAACTGCTTGGATGAATCACCAGGAACAAAGTCAACCAGCTTAGTCTCCTCAGCCGATTTAAATTTCAGCGCCGGATCATGCTCTGTAGTTGGTTTTTTCAGAGAAGTCATATCTGCTGGATCAACATTGTCCTTATAAAAATTTAGCTCCTCTATGGCACAAACTGACTCAACATAGGCTGCATCACCTTCTTCACATTCCAAAGCAATCTTCCGACTCCCATGCACTGTGATGGTCACCTTATGACCCGGCATCTTAAGCTGCAGATAAACATAACAAGGCCTTGCCATGAACTTAGCATAAGCCGGCCGTCCGAACAGGGCATGATATGGACTCTTGATTTTTACCACTTCAAAAGTCAACACTTCTGATCTTGAATCATGATCATCTCCAAAAGCAACTTCTAGAGCTATCTTGCCAACTAGGTATGCCGATTTACCAGGCACCACACCATGAAACACGGTGTTCGACGGTTTAAGATTCTTATCTGTTAACCCCACGCGACGGAAGGTTTCATAGTAAAGGATGTTGATACTGCTTCCTCCATCCATAAGCACCTTGGTAAACTTATACCCCCCAACCTGAGGTGCCACCACCAAGGCCAGATGACCCGGATTGTCAACCCGGCTTGGATGATCCTCTCGACATCACAGGATGGGCTGTTCAGACCAGTGCAGATAACGAGGTATCGCCGGTTCAACGGAGTTCACGACCCTTTTATGAAGCTTCTGATCGCGCTCGCATAAGCTAGTGGTGAATACATGGTACTGCCCACTATTCAACTGCTTCGGATTGCTCTGATAACCCGATTGCTGATGTTGTTGATTCCCCTGATGGTTGTAACCTCCTTGGTTGCCCTAACTGCCTTGATTGTCATGTCCGGTTTGATTGCCCTGGAATCCTGAACCGGAGATGCCACCTCCATAACCCGGCCCATGGAAACCGCCTCCTGAACCGCCGGGTGGTCCATTGTCGTATTGAAAGAGATTTGAATTTTTGAACTCCCGCATAATGAAGCAATCCTTCAAAAGATGCGTAGCTGGACTCTCCTTTGATCCGTGCTTTGGGGCAAGGCTGATTTAACAGGCGCTCCAGATTGGGGCCTGACCCTCCACCCCACTGGGGCGGTTTACCCTTGCGCCGCTGACCGTTATCCTGGGTGTTGGTGTTAGCCACAAAGTCCAAGCTATTATCTGCCTTGCGTTTACCGTTGTTCCCATGACTTGCTAGGTTATGTTGTTGCCCCTTGGTGCTGCCGCTGTTCTTTCCCTTCCCTATCTTGTCCTCATCAGACTCGGGGTCCTTGGTACTATCAGAGTCGGCATACTTCACCAGAGCTGCCATAAGTGTTCCCATGTCATTACAATGGCGTTTGAGCCGTCCCAACTTCATCTTCAAAGGTGCAAACCGGCAATTGTCTTCCAATGTTAAAACGGTTGTATCAGCGTTGATGCAGTCTGATGAATGCAAAATCTCCGAAACCCGGCGCACCCAGCGGGTTGTTGATTCTCCTTCCTCCTGGATACAAGCAGCTAAATCCACGATTGACATGGGATGCTTGCACGTATCCTTGAAATTCTGGATGAATTGGGCCCTTAACTCGGCCCACGACCCAATGGAGTTGGCCGGCAGGTTTTTAAACCATGTGTGTGCTATTCCCTCCAACATCATGGTAAAGTATTTGGCACACGCCGCTTCGTCCACATCCAGCATCTACATTGCCATCTCATAGCTTTCCACCCATGACTCGGGGGATAAGTCAGCGATGTAATTCGGCACCTTGCGCGGGCCTTTGAAATCCTTGGGTAGCCGTACGTTGCGCAATGCTGGGATAAGACATGGTACTCCCAAAGAACTGGAGGTAACTCCTGGTTCCACCGACGTTGTTGGACGAACCAGAGTGAACTGACGAACCGGAGTGAGTTGACGAACCAGAGCTTCGTGATGCGCCGCTAACTCGGCTTCTTGACGTGCCCTAGCGCGATCCACTACATCCTGAGCATTGCCACCGCCACCCTTCGGGTTATGGCCACGGGGCGGATTATGATTCTGCGCACTACTTGATACGGTCGGTTCATCGATATGCCTGTTGTAGCTCCGGCTCGGGCGGGGAGTAGAATGAATCCTTTCGCGGCTCTATGAATAAGCCTGCTGCTGAGTCAAGGCCGTCTGAAGGAGCTCCCTAGCCCGTCATGTTTCAACTACTACTGGGGACTCACCATCAATCGGGAGAGCTGCCAGTCGTGAAGCGGCGGCAACGATGTTATCCAACGGATTAGAGTAATGACCCGGAGGTGTTGAGATGTGTTGTGATGGGACATCGTTCTGACGAGGTTGAGGCGGCGGATCCATCGCGCGCGGCTGAACCAGTGCCCCGGTCCCAGGTGCCTCCGCCCGGTTTACCACTGGTTGGTTGCTGGTGCCTGCTCCTGGCGTGTTAAAGAGATTTTTGGCCTCAAAAACCGGCAGGAGGTGCGACCGGTATCTTCTTCTCATGACATATGCTGACGCACTCTGATCCAGCATAAGCCGGTAGGCCTGAGCCTCTAACTCAACCCGCTCTGTAGCCATCCTGGTGTTCTCTGCGGGCGGGTCCGCTTTGGCTTGGGTTATCTGATCCTTCACCTTTGCAATCTCCGCGTTGTGCTGATCCGGGTTTGCCGCGTCCGCCTATGTTGCCAGCAATGTTGCCAAAGCGTTGAACAAATCGGACAAAACTTGAGCCGGAGGCGGCGCAAAGCCCCCTGCTCCTGCTGGTGTTGCTGCCGCTGAACCGAAAAGCATCGCTGCAGCGGTAGAAGAATGTTGTGCTGATCAAGGGGATCCGGAATACTGTCGCCATCGGAACCACCAGTAATCTGGCCATCCTGCAGCTGATACAGTGACTCGGTCTCTCCAGTTGAAGACTCGTCATCAGAGCAGATAACGGTTTCGCCACCAGATGCCGATATGTCCTCATATTCCGCTCCATGGATGACACCTATGAAGGCACGCTTTATAGCGGGCTGAACCTGGGAAGATCTTGCACGCTGAGCCGTCTCGATGATGTCGGTGCAGATGTCCGGCTCAGGGCCCAGTTCGCCGATCTTGCCGATGAAAACGTGAATTCTGCCAAAGGGGACCTGGTACCCGTACTCAATTGAGCCGGCCTCGGGGCTCCAGCCTGCATCGTCGATGTAGAGCTTGCTGCGACGACTTTTAGTCATCCGGCCTACAGCGTATCCCTTGAGTCCTTCGAAGCTGCCCTTCAAGAACTCATAACCATCGTGTGATAGCCCACGGTGGGTGCCAACTGTCGTGGTTTTGTCACAACAGATGTCCTCGTGAAAGGACTTAGTCATGGATCCATCGCTACGGGTTAGCTTAAAGGGGTTTAAATCAGACAAAGGACGCAAGAGTTTATACTAGTTAGGCCCCTTACGATGAAGGTAAAAGCCTACTCCAGTTGTGATGGAATTGCTAGGGTTTCGATGACCAGGGAGCGAATCCGCTTTGCCTGGCTTTCGAGTTGTTGTTTGTTGTCCCTAAACCGCCGCCGGGTCGCCCCTTTATATACATAGGTCGACGCCCGTCAATTTACAGAGTCCCGAGGCTGGATCATAAACGTGTCCGGCCCGGTCTCTACTCCTATCTTGCAATACAAGTATATATCAATGTCGGTTTATGTCTACAGGCCTTAACCCACCTTTGGGCCTTGGGCCTTCATGAAGCGCCACCATCTTTGTCTTCATGGGCTTCAAATAAAGTAATCATCATGGGGATAACCCGGCCTCTCCTGGCCGGTTTATGTCCAGTAGTAATATCCCCAACAACGCTGCTCTTTTGATGTGTCATAATTTCGATGCTAAGAACATGCCACATTCGCAGTACAAATTGAACACTAGCTTCTGTTGCTAGCAACAACTGAAAGGGATAACCATGCACATGTCTGGCTACTATGCCATGGTCTTGATAGGTGACTATGTGCGCGTAGGACCACTGTTGAGAAGTGATTAAGTGTTGCAAAAATGGTCTGAAGAGAATGAGAAGGAAGTTAAGCTGGCTCACTTTTGGATAGAGCATGAGCGCCTTCAGAGGGTGCTCACGAACATCATCAATATCCATGTAGTGAGGAGTTAGGGGATATTCTACTACGGGGCAGAGAGTTAAGAAGAACGAAATAGGAGAATGAAACATCAACATGGCGATATACATGCTCCTTTCTAGTCTAGAAAACCGTCCAAAACATGACATTGTGTCATGACACAACGCTTGTGACCTTGTGATCTCTATTTTGTATGTATGAGTGTCATATGTCTATATATTAACTTTGTGATCTTTTGTATATGTATATACTTTGAATGTTATTGTCTACTAAAAATAATAGATGGAACTGCTAGAAGATTTGTGGGAGCGGGTCTCTGCGGCGGACATGGAGAAACGCTATATATAGATGCGGGAAAAGTATCAGGCAGAGCACCTCAGGGAGGCGATGTAATCTAGGTTTAGAAGTGTTCCAATGGCCCAGTGTTCACTCCCAGCGATTGAGAAGATTGTAGAGAGGCGGTTCAGTGACCTTACGGAGGCACCCCCAGATGAGAGGCTGAGGATCTGGTTGGCTATGAGTCCAACCACCATACCCACGCCTGAGGTTGTTCAATGGGCCTTCATGACGCCAAATATGCAATTATAGAGCAAGCGACTCGTTGGTCCCCGTTTGTTCCATCAAGTACTAATTCATGTAGTATGTGCGGCTTCTACTAATGATCTACGTGTTGAACATCGGCCCACACTCATTTCACTCCAAAACAACTCATCAAACCATTAATTAAGAGACGAGAGATATATATATGCTTATAAGTTATTGTAATGCACTTGTTACATTTGCTTTATAACTACTACTTTTCATTAATCTGACATCATTGTAATGTGGTGTGTGTATGTGGATCAAGGTTCAAACCAAAATTTATGTATCAAATGCAATCTGATGATATGATCCAGGTGCAATATGTTGCAATTCAATCAATTCAACATGCAACAATAGTAGTGGCGAGCACAACACACTGTGGCGGGCGGTACAAAAAGACCGTCACTGCTGCGTGAAATTCCTGTGGTGGGCAATGCATACCACTATGGCGAGCCTGAACTACCGCCCACCATTGCTCATTGGCTACCACTGGCGGGCAGGTGCCCTCAACTGATGGCGTATCAGCAGTGGTGGAAGGTCAATGGCGGGCGCCCCTGAGATCCTTGCTCGCCACTTCTGGGCTTTCCCCACCCGCCACTGCTAGGCATTCCTGCAGTAGTGCATGGTTGTGCACAAGGTAAACCTCATTTGTCCCCCATCTTCTACTCCAGAAGAATGGGAAAACCTAGGCACGTTTGAACTGTGCATGCCTTTTACTCCCAATGCGGCAAGACCACATGTTCTCATGTTTGTTTATGCATGTTTTGCTTCTAGTGATATGTTATCCCGGTTGTGCTGCTATATGTAACTTTTATTGATCCTTAAAAACTGCATAATATTTCCTCGACGAGGACCTTGATATATTTCACGTTACTTAGGTGGCGGCAAAGATTTAACTTCATATTATAGGCTATCACATCGTGTCCTGTTCTGACTAACCGATATGTATTGAATAAAGGCATCTTCTTACCATTCATATATTATGTTCTGTCAAACATATAGGTCACACCGTTTGTGAATTTTTATTGGGCCTCTATATGTGCTGCACATTATGTAGTTTATAGTCTTGACTCCTTGATGTGGCTACAAACTACGTTGGTATTTCCCCAAAGAGGAAGGGATGATGCAGTATAGCTACGGTAGGTATTTCCCTCAGTTATGAAACCAAGGTATCAATGCAGTAGGAGAACAAAGCAACACTATGTAAACGATACCTGCACACAAAGAACAAATCCTCGCAACTCAACGCGAAAGAGGGGTTGTCAATCCCTCCTCGGTATTAATTTGTATGAGTTTGGATAAATAGATCTTGACAAAATGCAAAATAAAATAAGTAAAGAAAAAGCGCAACAAGGTATTTTTGGGTTTTTGGAAATATAGATCTAAAAACAAATACGGCAAAATATAAATCGGAAAGCAAATATGATAAAAGATAGACCCAGGGGCCGTAGATTTCACTAGTGGCTTCTCTCGAGAAAATAGCACACGGTGGGTAAACAAATTATGGTTGGGCAACTGATAGAAGAACAAATAATTATGATGATATCCAAGGCAATAATCAATATATAGGCATCATGTCCAAGATTAGTAGACCGAAATGATTCTGCATCTACTACTATTACACCACACATCAACCGCTATCTAGCATGCATCTACTGTATTAAGTTCATGGAGAAACGGAGTAATGCAATAAGAACGATGACATGATGTAGACAAGATCTATATATATAGGAATAGATCCCATCTTGTTATCCTTAATAGCAATGATACATATGTGCCTCGCTACCCCTTCTGTCACTGGGTGAGGAGACCGTGAGATCGAACCCATCACAAAGCACCTCTTCCCATTGCAAGAAAAATCGATCTAGTTGGCCTAACAAAACCAAAGATTCAAATAAGAAATACGAGGCTATAAATAATCATGCATATAAGAGATCAAATAAGACTCAAATAATATTCATGGATATAGATCTGATCATAAACTCGAACTTCATCGGATCCCAACAAACACACCGCAAAAAGTCATTACATCAAATAGATCCCCAAGAGACCATTGTATTGAGAATCAAAAAGAGAGAAGAAGCCATCTAGCTACTGCCTATGGACCCGTAGGTCTATGGTGAAATACTCACGCATCATCGGAGAGGCACCAATGAGGATGATGAACCCCTCTGTGATCGTGTTGGATTGGATCTCGTGGTTCTGGAACTTGTGGCGGCTAGAAGTGTGTTACGTTGACTCCCCAAGGGTTTCTGGAATATTTTGGTATTTATAGAGCTGAGAGGCGGTGGAGGAGACCCCTGTGGGGCCCACAACCCATCAGGGTGTGCCCTAGTGTCTTGTGGGCCCCATAGGCCTCCCCTCTAGTGCTTCCTTGGCTCCCAAGTTGTCTTATGGTCCAAAAAAATCTCCAAAAAGTTTCGTTGCGTTTGGAATCCATTTGGTACTGATATTCGGCGAAGTAAAAAACAAGCAAAAAAATAGCAACTCGCATTGGGCACTATGTCAATAGGTAGTCCCAAAAAATGGTATAAAGTTGCTATAAAATGATTGTGAAACATCCAAGAATGATAATATAACAGCATGGAACAATCAAAAATCATAGATTCTCACTCCTCTCCATTAAAGATTTTTATGGTCATCTCATCATTGTCAGGATGTCTGCACCCTGAACCGAGCTCTCGTCGACCGGAGGATGAGCGGATGAAAGGAGAACATGGGTGATGTGCGTGATGTCGTGGCTCTTGAGCAAGGTGAACCTCACCTTTGAGGAAAGCGGCGGTGGCATCTCCCTCATAAGTGGACTTCATTTATAACATTGTTTGATCCTTTTATCAAGGGCACATTAATCACATGCATCCTTGAAGAAAAAGGATACATTGATCAATTTGTTTCCTGGTGTTGGCACTCACTGCTTTATAGTGTATTTTTTCATATGATTTTGGATACTTTGTTTCCGTACTGTACCTTAGTTTGGAATTTATTTTGCATGCACCTTATCTTGGAACCCTACAAGAAGGAATCTTAACATGCGTGATTCTCATAAGAGGCAACCACATCCTTGTTGAACATATTGATGGTTCCTGTTGTGTATTCTCAAGGAATGGTCAGGTTTAGTACTATAACTATATTTGGGTGGTGCTCACAATGCAGAGATGAAAAGCAAGAAACATAAAACCACCTTTGAAGAAAAGTTCACCACGCCTCCCAGAGTGTCACCCCGCTTAGTTGAACTAAAGTTTAATGATATTTGGTTTAAGTGGAAAATTGATCAAATCAGATCATCTAACCTTTGTAACCAAGGCAACTGAATCATTTCATTGTTGCTTCTTGATACGTCTCCAACGTATCTATAATTTTTTATTGTTCCATGCTATTATATTATCTGTTTTGGATGATAATAGGCTTTATTTTACACTTTTATATTATTTTTGGGACTAACCTATTAACCGGAGGCCCAGCCCAAATTGCTGTTTTTTTTCCTATTTCACTGTTTCGTAGAAAAGGAATATCAAACGGAGTCCAAATGGAATGAAACCTTCGGGAACGTGATTTTTGGAACAAACGTGGTACAGGGGACTTGGAGTGGACGTCAAGCAATCGACGAGGCGGCCACGAGGCAGGGGCGCGCCCTCCCCCCTCGTGGGCCCCTCGTTGCTCCACCGACCTGCTTCTTCCTCCTATATATATCTATATACCCCGGAAACATCCAGAAGCACCACGAAACCCTATTTCCACCGCCGCAACCTTCTGTACCCAAGATATCCCATCTTGGGGCCTTTTCCGGAGCTCCGCCGGAGGGGGCATTGATCACGGAGGGCCTCTACATCAACTCCATGGCCCCTCCGATGATGTGTGAGTAGTTTACCTCAGACCTTCGGGTCCATAGCTAGTAGATAGATGGCTTCTACTCTCTCTCTTTGGATCTCAATACAAAGTTCTCCTTGATTCTCTTGGAGATCTATTCGATGTAACTCTTGTTTTTGCGGTGTGTTTGTCAAGATCCGATGATTTGTGGGTTTATGATGAAGTTTATCTATGAACAATATTTGAATCTTCTCTGAATTCTTTTATGTATGATTGGTTTATCTTTGCAAGTCTCTTCGAATTATCAGTTTGGTTTGGCCTACTAGATTGATCTTTCTTGCAATGGCAGAAGTGCTTAGCTTTGGATTCAATCTTGCGGTGCTCGATCCCAGTGACAGAAAGGGAAATGACATGTATTGTATTGTTGCCATCGAGGATAAAAAGATGGGGTTTATATCATATTGCATGAGTTTATCCCTCTACATCATGTCATCTTGCTTAAGGCGTTACTCTGTTCTTATGAACTTAATACTCTAGATGCATGCTGGATAGCGGTCGATGTGTGGAGTAATAGTAGTAGATGAGGAATCGTTTTGGTCTACTTGTCTCGGACGTGATGCCTATATACATGATCATGCCTAGATATTCTCATAATTATTCGCTTTTCTATCAATTGCTCGATATTAATTTGTTCACCCACCGTAATACTTATGCTATCTTGAGAGAAGCCACTAGTGAAACCTATGGCCCCCGGGTCTATCTTCCATCATACAAGTTTCCAATCTATTTTATTTTGCAATCTTTACTTTCAATCTATATCATAAAAATACCAAAAATACTTATCTTATTATTATCATCTCTATCATATCTCACTCTTGCAAGTGGCCGTGAAGGGCTTGACAACCCCTTTATCGCGTTGGTTGCGAAGTTGTTATTTGTTTGTGTAGGTACGAGGTGACTCGTGCGTGGTCTCCTACTGGATTGATACCTTGGTTCTCAAAAACTAAGGAAAATACTTATGCTGCTTTACTGCATCACCCTTTCCTCTTCAAGGGAAAACCAACGCAGTGCTCAAGAGGTAGCAAGAAGGATTTCTGGCGCCGTTGCCGGGGAGATCTACGCCAAGTCAAGACATACCAAGTTCCCATCACAACTATTATCCTTCGCATTACATTATTTTCCATTTGCCTCTCGTTTTCCTCTCCCCCACTGCACCCTTGCCGTTTTATTCGCTCCCTTTTCCTTTCACCCTCTCTTTTCGTTCGCCTCTTTTCCGCTTGCTTCGCCGTTATGGCTAGTCCTTTATCCGCTCCTTTGTCTCCCGAGTTTGAGGTTCCTCACTTCAAACAAAGACAAGGAGAAAACTTAAAATATGCTTGGTTTAGGATGATGGAATCTTATCGTAATTTCACCCTAGAGGTGAATTTTCGAATTTTGCTTCACAATTTTTATGTTGGACTAAATATGCCCCATAGACAACTCTTGGATTGCGTTGCCAAAGGAAATTTTATCGAAGTTGATCCCAATATTGCGCATGAAATTATAGAGAGAATAGTGGGGAAACTACCTCAACAAAAGGGGCCTCATCATACCCAGGAAGAAACCCAAGTTTTTGAGAAAATTTGCGAAGTAACGAAAATATTACAAAATTCTCTTGAACCTCTTAAGAGTGTTAGCGGGAATCTTCACTGCATAAATATGTTGATCACTCTTTGTAATAAGCGGTTGGACTATTTAGATCTAAAAATTTACGAATATGAAGGGAAATGTAAAGAACCTCCTGGATTCGAGCATGACTCCGCTAAAAAATTAAAAGATGGCAATACCTAGATCTATCCTTGCTTTTATGCCTATCTAGGGGCGTTAAACGATAGCGCTTGTTGGGAGGCAACCCAATTCTATTTTTATTCCTTGATTTTTGCTCCTGTTTCGTAATAAATAATTTATCTAGCCTCTGTTTTGGTTGTGTTTTTTGTGTTTAATTAGTGTTTGTGCCAAGTAGAACCGTTGGGAAGACTTGGGAAAAGTCTTTTTGATCTTGCTGTAAAAAACAGAAACTTTAGCGCTCACGAGAATTGCTGCCATTTTTTATTGGAGAGTGGTATTTAGTTAATTATTTTTGCATATGATTAATAGATAAATTCCTCACGTCCAGAAATTTATTTTAGAATTGTTGGAGTTCCAGAAGTATTCGAAACCTACAGATTACTACAGACTGTTCTGTTTTTGACAGATTCTGTTTTTCGTGTGTTGTTTGCTTATTTTGATGAATCTATGGCTAGTAATAGAGTTTATAAACCATAGGTAAGTTGGAATACAGTAGGTTTAACACCAATATAAATAAAGAATGAGTTCATTACAGTACCTTGAAGTGGTGGTTTGTTTTCTTTTACTAACGGAGCTCACGAAGATTTTCTTTTAAGTTTTGTGTTGTGAAGTTTTCAAGTTTTGGGTAAGGATTTGATGGATTATGGAACAAGGAGTGGCAAGAGCCTAAGCGTGGGGATGCCCAAGGCACCCCAAGGTAAAATACAAGGATACCAAAAAGCCTAAGCTTGGGGATGCCCCGGAAGGCATCCCCTCTTTCGTCTTTGTCTATCTGTAACTTTACTTCGAGCTATATTTTTATTCACCACATGATATGTGTTTTGCTTGGAGCATCTTGTATGATTTGAGTATTTGATTTTTAGTTTACCACAATCATCCTTTCTGTACACACCTTTTGAGAGAGACACACATGAATTGGAATTTATTAGAATACTCTATGTGCTTCACTTATATCTTTTGAAATACATAATTTTTGCTCTAGTGCTTCACTTATATCTTTTAGAGCACGGTGGTGGTTTTATTTTATAGAAATAATTGATCTCTTGTGCTTCACTTATATTATTTTGAGAGTCCTTTAGAACAACATGGCAATTTTATTTTAGGCATAATAAAAACTTTTATATAAGTGCATTGAATACTAAGAGAAGTTTGATACTTGATGATTGTTTTGAGATATGGAGATAGTGATATCAAAGTTGTGCTAGTTGAGTATTGTGAATTTGAGGAATACTAGTGTTGAAGTTTTCAAGTCCCGTAGCATGCACATATGGTAAACTTTGTGTAACAAATTTGAAACATGAGGTGTTATTTGATTGTCTTCCTTATGACTGGCGGTCGGGGACGAGCGGTGGTCTTTTCCTACCAATCTATCCCCCTAGGAGCATGCGCGTAATACTTGGTTTTTGATGACTTGTATATTGTTTGCAACAAGTATGTGAGTTCTTTATGACTAATGTTGAGTCCATGGATTATACGCACTCTCACCCTTCCATCAATTCTAGCCTCTTCGGTACCGTGCATTGCCCTTTCTCACCTTGAGAGTTGGTGCAAACTTCGCCGGTGCATCCAAACCCCGTGATACGATACGCTCTATCACACATAAACCTCCTTATATCTTCCTCAAAACAGCCACCATGCCTACCTATTATGGCATTTCCATAGCCATTCCGAGATATATTGCCATGCAACTTTCCATCGTTCCGTTTATTATGACACGCATCATCGTTGTCATATTGCCTTGCATGATCATGTAATTGACATCGTATTTGTGGCAAAGCCATTGTTCATAATTCTTTTATACTCCCTCCGTTCCAAATTACTTGTCTTCGATTTATCGAGATACGGATGTATCTAGCACTAAAATGAGTCTAGATACATCCGTATCTAGACAAATCTAAGACAAGTAATTCAGAACGGAGGGAGTACATGTCACTCATGAGTCATTGCACATCCCGGTACACCGCCGGAGGCATTCATATAGAGTCATATCTTGTTCTAGTATCGAGTTGTAATCATTGAGTTGTAAAAAAATAGAAGTGTGATGATCATCATTAATAGAGCATTGTCCCAAAAAACGCCAAATTAAAAAAGGCCCAAAAATAATAATAAAAGGGGCAATGCTACTATCCTTTTTTCCACACTTGTGCTTCAAAGTAGCACCATGATCTTTATGATAGAGAGTCTCTTGTTTTGTCATTTTCATATACTAGTGGGAATTTTTCACTATAGAACTTGGCTTGTATATTCCAACAATGGGCCTCCTCAAGTGCCCTAGGTCTTCGTGAGCAAGCAAGTTGGATGCACACCCACTTAGTTTCTTTTGTTGAGCTTTCATACATTTATAGCTCTAGTGCATCTGTTGCATGGCAATCCCTACTCCTTGCATTGACATCAATTGATGGGCATCTCCCTAGCCCATTGATTAGCCGCGTCGATGTGAGACTTTCTCCTTTTTTGTCTTCTCCAAATAACCCCCTTCATTATATTCTATTCCACCCATAGTGCTATATCCATGGCTCACGCTCATGTATTGCGTGAAAGTTGAAAAAATAGTTTGAGATTACTAAAGTATGAAACAATTGCTTGGCTTGTCATCGGGGTTGTGCATGATGAGAGCATTCTTGTGTGACGAAAATGGAGCATGACCAAACTATATGATTTTGTAGGGATGAACTTTCTTTGGCCATGTTATTTTGAGAAGACATGTTTTCTTAGTTAGTATGCTTGAAGTATTATTATTTTTATGTCAATATTAAACTTTTATCTTGAATCTTTCAGATCTGAACATTCATGCCACAATAAAGAAAATTACATTGAGAAATATGTTAGGAAGCATTCCACATCAAAAATTCTGTTTTTATCATTTACCTACTCGAGGACGAGTAGGAATTAAGCTTGGTTATGCTTGATACATCTCCAACGTATCTATAATTTTTTATTCTTCCATGCTATCATATTATCTGTTTTCGATGATAACGGGCTTTATTTTACACTTTTATATTATTTTTGGGACTAACCTATTAACCGGAGGCCCAACCCAAATCTTGGGGCCTTTTCCGGAGCTCCGCCAGAGGGGGCATTGATCACGGAGGGCCTCTACATCAACTCCATGGCCCCTCCGGTGATGTGTGAGTAGTTTACCTCAGGCCTTCGGGGCCATAGCTAGTAGCTAGATGGCTTCTTATCTCTCTTTGGATCTCAATACAAAGTTCTCCTTGATTCTCTTGGAGATCTATTCGATGTAAATCTTCTTTTGTGGTGTGTTTGTCGAGATCCGATGAATTGTGGGTTTATGATGAAGTTTATCTATGAACAATATTTGAATCTTCTCTGAATTCTTTTATGTATGACTGGTTTATCTTTGCAAGTCTCTTCGAATTATTAGTTTGGTTTGGCCTACTAGATTGATCTTTCTTGCAATGGGAGAAGTGCTTAGCTTTGGGTTCAATCTTGCGGTGCTCAATCCCAGTGACACAAAGGGAAACGACACGTATTGTATTGTTGCCATCAAGGATAAAAAGATGGGGTTTATATCATATTGCACGAGTTTATCCCTCTACATCATGTCATCTTGCTTAAGGCGTTACTCTGTTCTTATGAACTTAATACTCTAGATGCATGCTGGATAGCGGTCGATGTGTGGAGTAATAGTAGTAGATGCAGAATCGTTTCGGTCTACTTGTCTCGGACGGGATGCCTATATACATGATCATGCCTAGATATTCTCATAATTATTCGCTTTTCTATTAATTGCTCGACAGTAATTTGTTCACGCACCGTAATACTTATGATATCTTGAGAGAAGCCACTAGTGAAACCTATGGCCCTCGGGTCTATCTTCCATCATACAAGTTTCCAATCTAATTTATTTTGCAATCTTTACTTTCAATCTATATCAAAAAAATACCAAAAATACTTATCTTATTATTATCATCTCTATCAGATCTCACTCTTGCAAGTGGCCTGAAGGGCTTGACAACCCCTTTATCGCGTTGTTTGCGAGGTTCTTATTTATTTGTGTAGGTACGAGGTGACTCCCGCATGGTCTCCAACTGGATTGATACCTTGGTTCTCAAAAACTGAGGGAAATACTTACGCTGCTTTACTGCATCACCCTTTCCTCTTCAAGGGAAAACCAACACGGTGCTCAAGAGGTAGCACTTGTCCATGTAACGAAGAACTATCATTTTGGTAGCCAGGTTCAGCTTCAGGCCATGAAAACATTCTTATAACTTCAAAACGCCAAGGTATGCACCATTGTCTTTTTGTTTAATCACTAATACACATGAAAAAATGTTAATTTGTAGGTTGATGATATTGATCTTTTGGGAAAGGCCAGAAACATGCGATGTACACATTGTTTGATCAGTGTTTTCGGTCCAGCACATGCATTAGAATTCCCTCTTATTACAAGCATAAGAATCTTATATGTTTTATTTTTTAAAAGGAAAGCATCTTAAGCGTCTTCCATTTATTTTGTGACCATTCTCTTGTCAAGAGTAATCTAGGAAAAGGTGTAATGCTGAAATTGTCTCTATGAATAAAGTGGAATTAGTGATTACGTGTCGTTCTTGTGGCACAAAGTAGTTGGCATGCTCTCCTCTATGTAGTTCGTAGTGGCGGCTATTGGCCCTCTATCCAAAACTAACTTTTGCCAATGTGATGAGCGTTGATTGTGTAGTTTGCTGAGGAATTGTCTGCGATCACTCTTGGTGCAGCATAATCAGGTAAGGGTGCTAGAATCTCCATGATAGGGCTTCTGTCTTGTTCTCAACAAGCTAGGTATACTCATGCGACGTTCAAAGCTCACCTGTCGAGCAATCATTTTCCACAAAAATGGCATGCTTCGTTGCTTACATGGTATTGCTTAGTAATTTCAAATAATTAAGTCATTTTCTATGGATCAAATTTATGAAGCTCTTTTTGTGGAAAATAGATTCCAATAAATTGTAAGATTTTAATGATACTGAAATTTTCAAGATCAAAGTTATGGATTACATTGAACAACACAACTGACCGAGGTCGCCTCCATCGCACATGTGATAGGTTGGGCCTATATTCAGCCTCGATATTAGCCCCATTGCACCTTGATATATTAGGCCATTGAGACATGCGAGCAACAAAGCAACCTGTTGAGTAAAATTTTGAGGCGCCACTTTAGTTTTAGAACTATCTAACCATCTACATCTATCTGTTTCTTAGAATAAAAAACTATGGTTGTATTTTCTTGGTCCATTCATTCCATTTTATGCTCACCTGGTGATTCAATAGGATATGTGAATCATAGAATCACAAAGGAACATGCAGATCTCTAGCAAAAAGGACCGGAGCTGAATGTTGGATATTGGCTGGTATCTATTCAAAGTTAAGGCCTTGAAATATGGAACTAGATTATGTCTTTTGTGAGACTAACTTGTTGCCTATGTTAGGCTATAATTGCTCAGGTGAACCATGCAATTGGAGCTGAATGAATCATCAGCATGGAATGTAAAGATGTGGTGAGCCAGTACGAGAGATGGTCCACAATTTGCTAATAGGACGAGTTTGTCATTTTCTCTATTTACTATATTTTGTTCAAATTTCCGTCCATGGAAGAGTTTCTCGTGAGATGATTCTTCCGGCGATTATCCCTGAACTGTAACAGAGATAGTAAGCTTTATGGCCCTGTTTGTTTGGGCTTTTGCTTCTACTTTTGCAGCTTTCCACTTTGGCAAAAAAGCCAAAAAAGCTCCTAAACATGTGCTTTTTTGCTTCGTCTTTTGGCTTATACCATCATATGACAATATTGATTCATAGCAAAAAGGCAAAGCAAAAAGGACCTATTTAATTAGGAGCTTTTGTGGCTTTATTGCCATAGTGGAAAAACTGCAAAACCCCAAACAAATAGGGCCTATGTTCGTGTGTACAGACCCATAGAAAGTAAGCCGGGCTGTGTTTATTTGATGGTACTCACTGTGAAACTGCAACTAATCGATAGGTGGTTTTGGTAATTAATAAAGACATATATGTCATTGAACTATGCCTACTTAAAGATCATTTCAGGAAAGTTCAATGTAGGCATGGAATGAACATGTGATTTTGGACCTCTCAAAATGCAAAGGACATGCATTGGAAAAATCTCCAAGACTCTACATTTTTTGTTAAGTGATCAAAGATCACATTTAGTCCATAGGAAAGCTAATACTATTAAAATGGCATGAGGTTTTGATCATGAGTCATTTGCTCAAGTGCTTGAAAATATTTCTCCAAAACCCCCAGCCACATTCTCACAATCCAATTTGTCCAAAACACTAAAGTCATTCTTGTTCCCACCAAAACATACACATCCGGACCCACCAAGATACACTAGACAGCGCCACATCCTAAACCCTAGAAACTCGGTTCCACCGAGATGGCATTTGGTCCCACAGAAGTGCACTGCAGACTTTCTATAACCCATCAAGTTCATTTCAGAATTACGGAGTGAAACTTATTGGAATTACCGAAACGATGCGAGTTCTTAGGTCATCACATATTGGAGTCACCGAGTGGATTCATCCGGTCTCACCGAAACATCTAACATTTGAACTTTTAATACTGGCCGTTCTAATTGAGTTTTGCATAAAGTTTGTAATAGCTAGATCTTTGGTGATGGCTATAAATACCCCACCCACACCACCTACTGAGAGAGAAACCACGACAAAACTACACTCCCCGTATCCATTTTCTGATAGAGAACCACCTACACTTGTGTTCAGATAAAGGGATTCCAGTCCAACCATTTCATCCTTGATTTATAGCCCCCTCAAGTTTCTTTACACTCCAATCCATCTCCCACCACCATGCCAAATCTATGAGAGTGTGATTGAGTGTTGAGGAGACTATCTTTTGAAGCAAAAGAGCAAGGAGTTCATAATCAACAACAACATCTAGTACCTTTTGGAGAGTGGTGTCTCCTAAGTTGGTTAGGTGTCACTTGGGAGCCTCCAAACCTTGTCACTACCGCAGGAAGGTCCTGATACGACACATGTATAGGAGACCAATCGACCAAAATGTGTGTGGTGCATTAATTGCAAATGGTACAGTAATAAAATCACACTAATGAAATGAACTGTGTGCGATGGCTGATCCATCAAGAACAATTCCGATTAGAGTTGCTTGTGCGAATCATGGCATACAATTGATCCATATGAACTATTTATGATGAGCCAGAAGAACACAAGCAATTACCCAAGACAAGATGTGTGTGGTAGCTGGCATACAGGTTACTTGGATAAACCATTTGCGATGATCCAGAAGAACACAAACGATCCGGCTTAACAAGATGTGTGTGATACCCGGCAAACAGGTCAGTAATCATAATTGAGTGGGAAGACCCATAATAACATAGATGATTCCTACTAATAAGTTGTGTGTGTTGTGGGCAAGCACTTGTTGGTAAACCATTATCAGTGATTCATGAAATCATCACCGACGGGTTCCGTAGTTTAATATGTATGTGATATGATTTGATCTATCTGCACAACATCTATGCTCTGTCTACAGAACAACAACATATATACTTATAACAACATGATTGCATAACCAAAATAAACATACAATTACATAACCAGAGCAAAGGCGACCTCTCACTAGCACCGGCTTTGAAGCAGCGCGATGATCAAGAGAGCGTCGCTTCTCGGTGCACGCGACTGCTCCGCGTCGAAACGACACCACAGCCGGCCGTTCTTCCGTGCGCCACCCACATTAATGACATGTTGTTGCTGAGGAACCTACTCCGGCATCACCCATCCGTCCACCTGCCGCCGCTCATCGCCATTCGTGGGCTATATAAACTTTAGGCCCGGCCATGGCCGCAGTCATCCTCCTGCGGTCCCTTTCTCCTCTCAGCACCACTCCTGACATGGCCTCATCGCGCTCCAAAGCTCTCTAGGACAGAATTTCACCAGAGAAGAAGAAGGGCATTGTTGGCTCCACCCTGGCCGCGCTCCACCTCCATGATTACGAAGCTGGCACGTCTACGCGGGCGCCACCGGCAACGAGGAAGAGTAGTGCATGGCAGGTCGCCACCGCTTGGGTCCCAAGAAGGCCACTGCTTCTCCCCTCCCGTCAAATCTAAGCTCGTTGGTCACAACATCGAGGGCCGATGGCGGCGACGTGGAGGTGGAAATCTTCACTTCCTGGAGCTCTGGAGGAGAAGGCTATGGAGGGGGAGCTGGGGAGCGCCGAGTCAGAACAAGAAAAGGCGAAGGCAATAGCCAGAGCTTCAGTTCTCCGGGCTCATGGCCGGACATCGGGGATGGATGCCGACGATCATTTAGAATATGTTTAGAGTAGGTTTTACTCCGTTTTATATGAAAAATGTAATGTATTTCGTCCGGTTTATATGAAAAGTTTTCGAAATGTAATGATTTTCATCCGGTTTCTATGAATTCCACCTTGTTTGCATGATTATGCAGGGCAAAGTCATCCCCCAATCAAAATCAGGTCACCGATCGTGGATGTGCATGGGGCATTTGGTCTATCTTGGAACCTTGTAGCCGACGACACCGAGTTGGAACATACTATCTTAGCAGTTGTTACCCATGGTACCATTGAAGGGCAATAGGGTGCCACAATCTATCATGATCGGACCCTGATCATGTACCCAGGTAATCCATTCTCTTCGATCTAAGAGTAGTAGTGCTAGGAGCTATCATATATCTTATTTCCATGTCATCTTATAACATTTCAGTACATGTCTCCTTATACTCTAGGAGCAGGAGTAGTTATTTCCTTTTTATTGATTGGGATAGTCATCTACGCAATTTTATAATGCCAGATGTAATAAATTATGTAGGACTTAACAATTTCAATTCAGTGTAGTACTAGCTAGGTAGCCATAATCCCATCAAACAAAACTACTCCTACTTTAATTAATGTACATGGCCCAAGTAACACTCTCGAATTGTTTGTCGTCGCCCGTGCCTTAGTTGGTATATACATTGCTTCCCTTCCCTCTCATAGAAATAAGCAATGTAAAGTATTTTATTTTAATCCGTATCCTCTGCTTACGTCACCTTATTATACTAAATGGACCATAACCATGCACGTCACCGTGTATCCAGGTTTGAGATGCCAGGTGTGCCAGATGGACGGCGGCATGTTCGACCCTCGTCTACCTGGGTGTGGATGAACACACTTGGGGAGTACTCGGTTTTCATTGGGGACAGCTACTTGATGTCTACTAGACAACCTTCTTCTTGTAGACGTTGTTGGGCCTCCAAGTGCAGAGGTTTGTAGGACAGTAGCAAATTTCCCTCAAGTGGATGACCTAAGGTTTATCAATCTGTGGGAGGCATAGGATGATGGTCTCTCTCAAACAAGGTAGTCGGAATCCCGGTTCGACTGCTAGAATCCCACGACTTCACGACCCTACGGAAGCATGTCAATCCAAATCCCACTATGAATCCGGATCAGGTAGAATCCATGTTGAGTCCAAATCCAAATCATAGAATCCTATACAAAACTGTACAATCCCGACTATGCTATGGACTACATGCGATTCTACTAACTTATCTAAGCCGATTGTTTAGTTGTAGAAAAATAATATGCCATCATCCAAACCCCTTTTCATATATCTCATGAACCCTTATTCCCCTCCCAAGTCCAAATGCTCAGCCGCAGACACCTTTGATCCAGCTCTCAGAAAACCTAGATCGAAATTGAGGATCAGGCTTGTCAACATATGGAACTGGCGTGAAAAGGAGGATGCTTCAAGATTGACCGGAGAAGGAGAGCAAGACCCTTCAAGGTTTAGCATTGTATGTCAGATAGACAAGTGATCGACTATTCACGCACTCTAAAAAGAACATTAGTAAATTTCATGCATTGAAGGTTTAAATGTTCTATATATTTCCCTCTCATATATGTTCCATCCATGCGAGCTACATGGTAGGTTAGCTATAAAAAGAAGTGGAATACAACTAGCATTGATGTGTATGTTCTTTGCTCCATATTTAGTGTCAAAACTCTATAGAACCCATATAAATTTCTTGTGTACATACAAAATATCTTATTTGAGTAAATCTAATAGAATCGTCAATTCCACGACTCGATCTTACGACTCGACTCTGTCTGAGGAAAACCAATCCGACTCTGAATCCTGACTCTGACTACCTTGCTCTCAAACAACCCTGCAACCAAATAACAAAGAGTCTCGTGTGTCCCCAACACACCCAATACAATGGTAAATTGTATAGGTGCACTAGTTCGGCGAAGAGATGGTGATACAAGTGCAATATGGATGGTAGATATAGGTTTTTCTAATCTGAAAATATAAAAACAGCAAGGTAAGTAATGATAAAAGTGAGCACAAACGGTATTGCAATGCATTGAAACAAGGCCTAGAGTTCATACTTTCACTAGTGCAAGTTCTCTCAACAAGGATAACATAATTGGATCATATAACAATCCCTCAACATGCAACAAAGATTCACTCCAAAGTCACTAATAGCGGAGAAAAAATGAAGAGATTATTGTAGGGTACGAAACCACCTCAAAGTTATTATTTCCAATCAATCCATTGGGCTATTCCTATAAGTGTCACAAACAGCCCTAGAGTTCGTAGTAAAATAACACCTTAAGACACAAATCAACCAAAACCCTAATGTCACCTAGATACTCCAATGTCACCTCAAGTATCCGTGGGTATGATTATACGATATGCATCACACAATCTCAGATTCATCTATTCAACCAACACAAAGAACTTCAAAGAGTGCCCCAAAGTTTCTACCGGGGAGTCAAGACGAAAAAGTGTGCCAACCTCTATGCATAAGTTCACAAGGTCACAGAACTCGCAAGTTGATCACCAAAACATGCATCAAGTGGATCACGTGAATATCCCATTGTCACCACAGATAAGCACATGCAAGACATACATCAAGTGTTATCAAATCCTTAAAGACTCAATCCGATGAGATAACTTCAAAGGGAAAATTCAATCCATTACAACAAGATAGAGGGGGAGAAGCATCATAAGATCCAACTATAATAGCAAAGCTCGCGATACATCAAGATCATGCCATATCAAGAACATGAGAGAGATAGAGAGAGAGAGAGAGAGAGAGAGAGAGATCAAACACATAGCTACTGGTACATACCCTCAGCCCCGAGGGTGAACTACTCCCTCCTTGTCATGGAGAGCGCCGGGATGATGAAGATGGCCACCGGTGATGGATCCCCCCTCCGGCAGGGTGCCGAAACATGGCCCCGATTGGTTTTTGGTGGCTACAGAGGCTTGCGGCGGCGGAACTCTCGATCTAGGTTTCTTTTCGGGGGTTTCTGTATTTATAGGAATTTTTGGTGTCGGTCTCACGTCAGGGGGGTCTTCGAGTCATCCACGAGGCAGGGGGCGTGCCGAGGGGGGTAGGACGCGCCCTCCACACTCGTGGATGGCTCGGGACTCTTCTAGCCCAACTATTTTACTCCGGGGGCTTCTTTTGGTCCATAAAAAATCATCAAAAATTGGCACGTCAATTGTACTCCATTTGGTATTCCTTTTCTGTAAAACTCAAAAACAAGGAAACAACAGAAACTGGCACCGGGCTCTAGGTTAATAGGTTAGTCCCAAAAATCATATAAAATAGCATATAAATGCATATAAAACATCCAAGATGGATAATATAATAGCATGGAACGATCAAAAATTATAGATACGTTGGAGACGTATCAAGCATCCCCGAGCTTAATTCCTGCTCATCCTCGAGTAGGTAAATGATAAAAACAGAATTTTTGATGTGGAATGCTACCTAACATATTTATCAATGTAATCTTCTCTATTGTGGCAAGAATATTCAGATCCATAAGATTCAGAACAAAAGTTTAATATTGACATAAAAACAATAATATTTCAAGCATACTAACAAAATAATTATGTCTTCTCAAAATAACATGGCCAAAGAAATTTTATCCCTACAAAATCATATAGTCTGGCTATGCTCCATCTTCATCACACAAAATATTCAAATCATGCACAATCCCGATGACAAGCCAAGCAATTGTTTCATGCTTTTGATGTTCTCAAACATTTTCAACTTTCACGCAATACATGAGCGTGAGCCATGGGCATAGCACTATAGGTGGAATAGAAGGTAATCGTGGAGCAGACAAAAAGAAGGAGATAGTCTCACATCAACTAGGTGTATCATCGGGCTATGGAGATGCCCATCAATAGATATCAATGTGAGTGAGTAGGTATTTCCATGCAACGGATGCACTAGAGCTATAAGTGTTTGAAAGCTCAAAAAGAAAACTAAGTGGGTGTGCATCCAACTTGCTTTCTCATGAAGATTTAGGGCATTTGAGGAAGCCCATCGTTGGAATATACAAGCCAAGTTCTATAACGAAAAATTCCCACTAGTATATGAAAGTGACAACATAAGAGACTCTCTATAATGAAGATAATGGTGCTACTTTGAAGCACAAGTGTGGTAAAAGGATAGTAGCATTGCCCCTTCTCTATTTTTCTCACTTTTTTGTTTTTTTGGGCCTTCTCTTTTTTGGCCTTTCTCTTTTTTTGGTCTTTCTCTTTTTATCCTCACATGGGACAATGCTCTAATAATGAAGATCATCACACTTTTATTTACTTACAACTCAAGAATTACAACTCGATACTTAGAACAAAATATGACTCTATATGAATGCCTCCGGCGGTGTACCGGGATGTGCAATGTATCAAGAGTGAGATGTATGAAAGAATTATGAGCAGTGGCTTTGCCACAAATACAATGTCAACTGCATGATCATGCAAAGCACTATGACAATGATGAAGCATGTCATAATAAACAAAACGGTAGAAAGTTGCATGGCAATATATCTCGGAACGGCTATGGAAATGCCATAATAGGTAGGTATGGTGGCTGTATTGAGGAAGGTATATGGTGGGTTTATGGTACCGACGAAAGTTGCGCGGTACTAGAGAGGCTAGCAATGGTGGAAGGATGAGACTGCGTATAATCCATGGACTCAACATTAGTCATAAAGAACTCACATACTTATTGCGAAAATCTATTAGTCATCGAAACGAAGTACTACGCGCATGCTCCTAGGGGGATAGATTGGTAGGAAAAGATCATCGCTCGTCCCTGACCGCCACTCATAAGGAAGACAATCAAAAAATATCTCATGCTCCAACTTCGTTACATAACGGTTCACCATACGTGCATGCTACGGGACTCACAAACCTTAACACAAGTATTTCTCAAATTCACAACTGCTCACTAGCATGACTCTAATATCACCATCTTCATATCTCAAAACAATCATAAGGGATCAAACTTCTCATAGTATTCAATGCACTTTATATGAAAGTTTTTATTATATCCCTCTTGGATGTCCATCATATTAGGACTAAATTCATAACCAAAGCAAATTACCATGCTATTTAGAGACTCTCAAAACGATATAAGTGAAGCATGAGAGTTCAACAATTTCTTCAAAACAAAACTACCGCCATGCTCTAAAAAGATATAAGTGAAGCACTAGAGCAAATGACAAACTACTCCAAAAGATATAAGTGAAGATCAATGAGTAGTCGAATAATTATGAAACTATGTGAAGACTCTCTAACATTTAAGAATTTCAGATCTTGGTATTTTATTGAAACAGCAAGCAAACAAAATAAAATGGCATTGCAAGGATAGCACATATCATGTGAAGAAGCAAAACCTTAGGCTCAATCGAGGCTAGCCGATAATTGTTGATGAAGAAAGGTGGTATGCCTACCGGGGCATCACCAAGCTTAGATGCTTGAGACTTCTTGAAATACTAATTAGGGATGCCTTGGGCATCCCAAAGCTTTAGCTTTTGTGTCTCCTTAATTCCTCTCATATCATAGTTTCCTGGAATCTTAAAAACTTCATCCACACAAAACTCAACAAGAACTCATGAGATAAGTTAGTATAAATCAACGCAAAACCTTATCATTCTATATTGTAGAAAATCACTAAAATTCTAATTTGACATTGCCTACTAATTTCATCTACATATTTAACACTCCTATCCTCAAATAGAATCATTAAACAAGCAAACATATGTAAACAATGCAAACACAACAGCAATCTGTCTAAACAGCATAGTCTGTAAAGAATGCAAGAGGAATCATACTTCCCTAACTGCAAAAATTGTGAAAAGTTACCACACTTTAGATAATTTGTTGTTACTCATTGAGATTTTGTTATTAACTTCCCGATCTCCATGTTATTGGGCACATAAACACGATCCTCAAACCATAAAGTTTCGTGCTCATCCTCACGAAAACGCTTGGCTTTGCCTTTTCTCATGTTCTCCTTTATCTCAGCAATTTCCTTATCATCCTTTTGAGCTTCTCGAATATTTCCCAATAATGTAGACTGAACCTCCATTGTTGCAACAAAACCTCTTGGGACTATCTCCAAATGAAGTTCCTTGAGATCGTTGACTAACTCCTGTGGTAATCCTCCGCTTACGAGGGTATTGACATAACTCTTGCGGCTCAAAGCATCCGCTACGACATTGGCCTTTCCTGGATGATAATGCAACTTCGTATCATAATCCTTTATGAGCTCCAACAATCTCCTCTGCCTGAGATTTAACTTCTTCTGCGTGAAGATATACTTCAAACTCTTGTGATCCGTGTACACATCACATCGGTTTCCAATCAAGAAATGTCTCCAGGTCTTGAGCGCATGCACTACGGCTGCCCATGTTCAAGAATTCATCCGATTAACCAGTTAACTTGCCGATTAATCCCTACTCATAGGGTCACCGAGTAGCCGATAAATGGAAAAATCGTCCGATTAATTGATTAAATGCTCGATTAACTTGCCGATTAGCCGATTAATCCCCTACTCGCTAGCTAACTGAGCAGTTACCAGTTAACGATTTCCTCAACAATGACGGCTGCTAACCCCAAATCATGTGTGGCTTAATTCAACTCGTGAGGTTGAAGCTGTCGTGAGGCATATGAAACAACTCTTCCGTCTTGCATAAGTACACCTCCAAGTCCCAAGCAAGAAGCGTCGCAATATACTTGGAAATCATTGCGTATATCCGGAAGAATCAACACTGGAGCTGTGACCAAACGTTTCTTCAATTCCTGAAAGCTAGCCTCACAATCCTCGGACCATTTGAATTTGGTGTCCTTCAACAACTCTGTCATGGGTTTCGCTATTTTGGAAAAATTCTCAATGAATCTCCTATAATAACTTGCGAGTCCCAGAAAACTGCGGATCTCTCCAACTAAGGTGGGTGCCAACCACTCAGTGACAGACTGAACCTTGGTAGGGTCTACTGCTATACCTTCTCCTGATATAACATGTGCAAGAAATCCAACTTCCTTCAACCAAAACACACACTTGCTAAACTTGGCATACAACTGATGTTCCCTAAGCTTCTCGAGAACTAAGCGCAAGTTTTCCTTGTGTTCCTCTTCATTCTTTGAGTACACCAAAATATCATCAATGAACACCACAACAAACTTATCCGAGAACTCCATAAACACCCTATTCATCATACCCATAAAATAGGCAGGGGCATTTGTCAATCCAAATGACATGACCGTGTACTCATATAGCCCATACCTTGTGGTAAAAGCTATCTTCGGTATATCCTGTTCTCGGATCTTCAACTGGTGATATCCTGATCGAAGGTCGATCTTGGAGAATACTTTAGCTCCCTGCAGTTGGTCAAACAGATCATTGATCACTGGTAGTGGATACTTGTTCTTAATTGTTACCTCATTCAATGCCCGATAATCAACAACCATTATCAAAGATCCATCTTTCTTCTCAACTAAGAGCACTGGGCTCCCCACGGTGATGAACTTGGTCAGATATAACCTTTCTCCAATAACTCCTTAATTTGCTTCTTAATTTCCTCCAGATCATTTGCGGGCATCTGATACGGTCTCTTTGATATTGGTCCGGTGCCTGGCAATAGCTCTATCAAAAAATCTATGTCTCGATCCGGCGACATGCCTGGTAGTTCCTCTGGAAATACATCGGTGTAATCCTTCACAACAGACACTTCTTCCTGAACAACTTCCGAGAGGGAATTCACTTGGGTCCTCCTTGGCGCATGCCTAGACACATACTTGATCTTGTTTCCCTCCGGGGCAGTGAGTAGAATTGACTTACCAGCACAATTAATATTTCCTCCATACATTGATAGCCAATCCATGCCTAGTATCACATCCAATCCTTGCGACTCCAAGACTATTAGGTCTGAGGGGAAAACATGCCTACCTATGGTCAATGGCACCTGAAAACATCCTCTGCTTGCCATATACTCCGCTCCAGGTGAGCTTACTAAGATAGGTGTCTTAAGAACTTTGGTGGGCAACTTATACTTATCCACAAGTCCCCTCGATATGTATGAATGCGATGCACCAGTATCAAAAAGAACAATTGCAGTAAATGACTTAATAAAAAACTTACCTATAACTGCATCTGGTTGTTCTTCAACCTCCTCCATGTTAACGTGGTTCACTTGTCCTCTGTTGAAAGGGTTGGGCTTCTTCCCAGAGTTTCCATTTCCATTGCCATTCTTCAACTCTGAGCAATCATTGGCATGGTGTCCAGTCTTCCATCACTTGTAATAGGTGACATGACTCGGGTCCTTCTTAGCGGGTGTTGCTGGATTGGAACGGTTCTGGCTGCTGCTTGCTCCATTCCCATTCCCATTCTTAGGGCTACTATGGCTATGTGTGCTTCCTCCTTATGAGTATGTAATGCCCTCGATGCGGCTATATCTCCCACATGTCGAAGCACGACTTAGAGGCATAACCGCATTGAAAGCAATGTCGCAAGTGAGGTAATCTTCACACAACCCATGTAATACATAAGGGAAAAGAGATACATAGTTGGCTTACAATCGCCACTTCACACAATACATGAATAAAGCATTACAACATCAAAATACAATCAAGGTCCAACTACGGAACCAAAATAAAAGAAGAACCCCAAATGCAACAAGGTCCCCGATCGACCCCAACTGGGCTCCACTACTGAACAACTAGAACGAAACAACACAAAGGACAAGATCTTCATCGAGCTCCTCCTTGAGCCTGGTTGCGTCATCTGCACGGTTCAACGGCACCTGCAAGCTGGTTTTGGAAGTATCTGTGAGTCACGGGGACTCAGCAATCTCACACCCTCGCGGTCAAGACTATTTAAGCTTATGGGTAAGGTAAAGGTAAGAGGTGGAGCTGCAGCAAGTGACTAGCATATATGGTGGCTAACATACGCAAATGAGAGCGAGAAGAGAAGGCAAAGCACGATCGAGAAACTATGATCAAGAAGTGATCCTAGAACAACCTACGTCAAACATAACTCCAACACTGTGTTCACTTCTCGGACCCCGCCGAGAAGAGACCATCATGGTTACACACGCGGTTGATGTATTTTAATTAAGGTCAACTTCAGGTTTTCTACAACCGGACATTAACAAATTCCCATCTACCCATAACCGCGGGCACGGCTTTAGAAAGTTCAAATCGCTGCAGGGGTGTCCCAACTTAGCCCATAACAAGCTCTCATGGTCAACGAAGGATATTCCTTCTAGCAGGAAGACCCGATCAGACTTGGAATCCCGGTTACAAGGCATTTCGACAAGGTAAAACTAAACTAGCAACACCGCCCGAATGTGCCGACAAATCCCGATATGAGCTGCACATATCTCTTTCTCAGGGCACACTCAGATTGTCTTAGGTACGGGTAGGCCAGCCCAGAGTTGCCCCTGGTGGCCACCGGCAGCTAACAGGTTGGACCAACACTCAGAGGAGCACTGGCCCGGGGGGGGGGGGTTAAAATAAAGATGATCCTTGAGTCTGCAGAACCCAAGGGAAAGAAAAGGCTAGGTGGCAAATGGTAAAACCAAGGTTGGGCATTGCTAGAAGAGTTTTATTCAAGGCGAACTGTCAAGGGGTTCCCATTATTACCCAACCGCGTAAGGAACGCAAAATCCGGGAACATAACACCGATATGACGGAAACTAGGGCGGCAAGAGTGGAACAAAACACCAGGCATAAGTCCGAGCCTTCCACCCTTTACCAAGTATATAGATGCATTAATTAAATAAGATATATTGTGATATCCCAACAAGTAAACATGTTTCCACAAGGAACAACATCTCCATGTTCCAACAAGGAACAAACTTCAATCTTCACCTGCAACTAACAACGCTATAAGAGGGGCTGAGCAAAGCGGTAACATAGCCAAACAACGGTTTGCTAGGACAAGGTGGGTTAGAGGCTTGGTTCACAATATGGGTGGCATGATAAGCAAGTGGTAGGTACCGCAGCATAGGCATAGCAAAAGAGCGAGCAACTAAGCAAGCAAAGATAGAAGTGATTTCGAGGGTATGGTCATCTTGCCTGAGATCCCGCAAGGAAGAAGAACGAGTCCATGAAGAAGACAAACAGACGTAGTCGGACGGATCCTCACAAACGCGACGTTATTGGAACTAACCCGAAGAAGCAACACCGGAAAGAAGCAAACAACATAGTAATCAACCACCACATAAACATGGTATGATGCACAATCAAGTATGATGCATGTCCGGTTTAATGAAGCATGGCATGGCAAAGTGCACAAGCAATTCTACAAATTAAGTGGAGCTCACTATGCAACGAGTTGCATATGGATGAAACACCACATCAATTATTTAGTTCTCTCACGGTTATGTACTCACCAATATTAAATGTTGTTAAGCATGTCAAGAGGTGAAGCAGACATAAACTAACTACCTAGTCAAGTTTAAATGAGTCCGGAAACAACAAACAACAATTTCGGAAAATCCTCATATGCATATATTAGGTTTGGTACTGTTCTGCCCTAAACACAATTTTAGAGTTGTTAAACATGCAAAGTAAACCCACCATGTTAAACTAGGCATTTTTCTACCCCATCTACATATAAAATTTGTTAAACTTGGAGCTACGGTTATTTAGTTATGAATTAAAGCATTTTAACATGACATAGGAGCAAATTAATGCAAACAACAGTTTAAACATTCTAAACATGCATGAAAATGGCATAATGTGAAACTAGATGAAATTCTAAGCATTTTACATATATAGTTTGTTTAAATCCAAAGCATGGTTATTTAAATATGAGCAATGCAAGATGATGGCATTTTAGTAAATAAGAATGCATTGGAAAATGCTAAAATACACAGACTGGAAAAAAATATGCACGGGCCCGAAGCATTACCGTGCAGCGGCCCAGATGAGGATTCGGCCCATGTGGCTGTGGTGTGTGCAAAAGAAATAAAAGAACAGAGCAAAAACAGGGGCTCCTGGGAATCGAACCCCAAACCCCTTGGATGGATACTGGCTGCGCTAGCCATTGGGCTAGATATGTGTTCCTGATGCAAATAGAGATTGACAAAACATAACACATGTGCGCATCGCGACCAGTGCCAAAACTGAAGCATGCGCACGGGGACTTGCCGGCGACGGGAACCAGCAACAACCCTTGCTGTGGTTGTAGAGGGCCGGCGGGGGTGCAGAAACGTGCCAGGGTGCGTGTGGTGGAGCAACGACGCGAGGTTGTGGGTATGGATGCACAAGGCATGGACGAGCAGCTGCCGCTCGCCTGGGTTGTGTGCGTGCAGAAGCAGAGAAAAAATAGAGGGGGGTAGCGCTGGGGACATAGGACGGCGGAGGAGCTCGTCGAAGCTGTTCCGGCAACCAAAACACACGACAGAGGGCACAGATGGAAGGTAGGCAACGGGGCGAACCCATTCATACCCAGCACGCAACAGGAAGTGAGCGAATTCCTCGTCGACGACGGGGTTCCGCGGTGGGGCACGTGAGCTCAACGGAGATGGATGAAACAGGGCGCAAACAAAGGGGAGAAGTTGACGGGGAGGTGTGGACGCTCATGTAGGGTTGGATGGTGGAGTCGATCGAGCTAGGGACGACGGGCGGCGACAAATTCCGACGGCGATGTCCCAGACCTGAGGAAGAAGGAGATGAATGCGATAGCGTCTTGGCGTTCCACGGCAATGAAGATGACGTCGGGGAGGAAGCCTCGGAGTCCTTGTGGTAACGAGCGAGGGTGAGGAAGATGACGATGGAGGAGGCCTCGCAAACGACGCAGAGGCGCTGTTCGTGGAGGCGTTCGGCTTCGTGTAGAAGAGGAAGCAGGGATGATGCCGTCGTGGAGGGAGTCGATCGCATCGGCCCTGGTCCCTCCTGGCTCCTGGCCTTGAAGAAGACGAAGAATACGACGCAGACGAGTCGACCTGGAGCGAAGAAGACGACGGAGGATGGCTATGGCCGCAGTGGAGCCATGGGAATGCGTCAGGAGCTCTCTGGTTTCTGCCTCTTGAAGAAGAAGGAGGAGCAGTAGAAGGGAAAGGATGGCGGCGTCAAGAGGGAAACCCTAGGGGGGCGGATGCGGGCTTTATAGGAGGGGCGCAACGTGAGCTCAGCCACGGTGGCCATGTGCTCCCCTGGGTTTTCACCGTGAGAGACAGAGAGGAAGGAAGAAGAAAAGGAGGGAGACTGGTCGTTGGCAGGTGGGGTCGGCGGGTGATCGACTGGCCATGGGGAAAATTTTACCAGGGAGGTGATCGGTGGGTTGCGGGGCTGGGCTAGATTGGTCGCGGCTCGGCTGGAGCAGCGCTGCTTCTGCTGGGCTGCTCAGTTGCTACTGTTGCTTCCCTTCTTCTCTTTTCGTCAGATAGAAAACAAGACAGAAAAGCACATGTATAATGGAGAGGGTTGAGAGAGATATGAGAATATCCCTGGAGTCCAGAATATGTGCAGGATTTGAATAAATTGACTTGGCAATTTTTTTAACAGGTAGAAAAATAATCCGAGTTTGAATTAAATTCAAACTTGAGCCATTTTTGAACCCAACCAAAACAACTCCAAAATGAATGAAATTTTACAGAGAGGTATAAGGCATGGAGTATGATCATCAGGAAATAAATGAACATTAATGGAGCGGGGAAATATGTCACTTGCAAAAACATGAAGGGAGAAGGAAGGGAGAGATGATGATACCTGGGCATGGCTTGAGAGAGGGATAGCAAGGGCTGATGCACACACAACATGAAAGTAACATTGTGACGCCCCTGATTCAATCGTACACTAATCATGCACGCAAATGTGTACGATCAAGATCAGGGACTCACGGGAAGATATCACAACACAACTCTAAAAACATAAATAAGTCATACAAGCATCATAATACAAGCCAGGGGCCTTGAGGGCTCGAATACAAGTGCTCGATCATAGACGAGTCAGCGGAAGCAACAATATCTGAGTACAGACATAAGTTAAACAAGTTTGCCTTAAGAAGGCTAGCACAAACTGGGATACAGATCGAAAGAGGCGCAGGCCTCCTGCCTGGGATCCTCCTAACTACTCCTGGTCGTCGTCAGCGGCCTGCATGTAGTAGTAGGCACCTCCAGTGTAGTAGGAATCATCGTCGACGGTGGCGTCTGGCTCCAGGGCTCCAGTATCTGGTTGCGACAACCAGGTAAAAGGGAAAGGGGAAAAGAGGGAGAAAAGCAACCGTGAGTACTCATCCAAAGTACTCGCAAGCAAGGAGCTACACTACATATGCATGGGTATATGTGTAAAGGGCCATATCAGTGGACTGAACTGCAGAATGCCAGAATAAGAGGGGGATAGCTAACCCTGTCGAAGACTACGCTTCTGGCCACCTCCATCTTGCAGCATGTAGAAGAGAGTAGATTGAAGTCCTCCAAGTAGTATCTCCAAGTAGCATCTCCAAGTAGCAACGCAGTAGCATAATCCTACCCGGCGATCCTCCCCTCGTCGCCCTGTGGAAAAGCGATCACCGGGTTGTCTGTGGAACTTGGAAGGGTGTGTTTTATTAAGTATCCGGTTCTAGTTGTCATAAGGTCAAGGTACAACTCCAAGTCATCCTGTTACCGAAGATCACGGCTATTCGAATAGATTAACTTCCCTGCAGGGGTGCACCAACTTACCCAACACGCTTGATCCCATTTGGCCGGACACACTTTCCCGGGTCATGCCCGGCTGCGAAAGATCAACACGTCGCAGCCCCACCTAGGCTCAACAGAGAGGCCAGCACGCCGGTCTAAACCTAAGCGCACAGGGGTCTGGGCCCATCGCCCATAGCACACCTGCATGTTGCGTACGCGGCCGAAAGCAGAACTAGCCCCCTTAATACAAGAGCAGGCTTACGTTCCAATCCGGCGCACGCCACTCAGTCGCTGGCGTCACGAAGTGCTTTGACTAATACCATGACGTCGAGATACCCATAACTACTCCCGCGTAGATGGTTAGTGCGTATAGGCTCGTAGCCAACTCAGATCAAATACCAAGATCTCGTTAAGCGTGTTAAGTATCCGCGAACGCCGAACAGGGCCAGGCCCACCTCTCTCCTAGGCGGTCTCAACCTGCCCTGTCGCTCCGCCACAAAGATCCACAAAGAGGGCCGTCGGGACAAAGGTCCTTTCAGCCCCCAATCCGTGAATCACTCGCGGGTACTCTTCGAGCTGACCCGACTTTAGTCACCATCTGTATAGTATGTATGTATGTAAAGTATATACTCGTGATCACCTACCGAGTGATCACGGCCCAATAGTATAGCGAGGCAGACTGACAAGAATGTAGGGCCAATGATGATAAACTAGCATCCTATACTAAGCATTTAGGATTGCGGGTAAGGTATCAATGACTGTAGCAACAATGACAGGCTATGCATCAGAATAGGATTAACGGAAAGCAGTAACATGCTGCACTACTCTAATGCAAGCAGTATAGAGGAGAATAGGCGATATCTGGTGATCAAGGGGGGGGGCTTGCCTGGTTGCTCTGGCAAGAGAGAGGGGTCGTCGTCGATGTAGTCGTACTCGGTGGCATCAGCGCCGGTCTCGGGGTCTACCGGGGAAGAAGAGGGGGGAAGAAACAGTAAATACAGAGCCAACAAATTATCACAAACAAAACGAGGCAATACGCGGTCCTAGGTGTGCCCGAACGCGATAGTAGGTGATACCGACGAAGGGGGAAAGCATTCGGGAAAGTATTCCCGGTGTTTCGCGTTTTCGGGCAGAGGAGCCGGAGGGGGAAAGTTGCGAGTTCGATAGGTTAGGGGGGTGTGGTGGACGAACGGGTTGCGTATCCGGATTCGTCTTGTCGTTCTGAGCAACTTTCATGTTGAAAATAATTTAATCCGAGTTACGGATTAAAAGATATGATTTTCTAAAGATTTTATTAATTTCTGGAATTTAATTAATTATTTAATTAATTCGAAAAATGGATTTATGACGTCAGCATGATGTCATGCTGACGTCAGCAGTCAACAGAGTTGACTTGGTCAACCTGACATGTGGGTCCGATGGGACCCACCTGTCATTCTCTGTTTAGGTTAATTACAGATTAGATAATTTAATTACTATTTAATTAACCTAACTAGTTAATTAAATTAATTAAACCGGATTAATTAACTTAATTAATTCATTAGATAATTAATTAATTAATAATTAATTTTATTAAATCATTTTTTATTTATTATTTTTATTTTTAATTCCTTTTTTAAAAAAATGTTATGGACATGGGGCCCATCTGTCATAGGCCCCAGGGGCCTATCGGGCGTGCGGGCAGCGGGCGCAGGGCGCTGGCGCGGGCACCAGCCCGAACGGTCGCAGATGGCCGCCGGTGCACGGGCGGGGCCATTCGCGGCGATGGGGCGGGCGCAGGCCA
>NC_041380.1:157914650-157916378 GCF_002162155.2 Triticum dicoccoides
GGGGTAGCGAGAGGAACGAGGGGGAGTGGGTGTGGTAGCGGTTTAGGGTTTGGTCGCGTGGGGGATAAGGGGGACCGGGGTGGGACGGCCTGGCAGTCCGTCGGCCTGCTGGGCCGAGGCCCAGATGGGGGTTCCTTTTCCTTTTTTTTGTTTGTTTGTCTCTTTTGTATTTTCTTCCTTTTATTTATTTTCTCTTCTGTTTTAATTCAATTTAAAATATTTATGTATTTTATAAAACTGTGCCTTCTACACCATAATTATCTATGTAATATTTAGCACAATCCGAACATTTTTATTTTAATTTTTGAAAACTTTTATTATTGACATTAATTTGAATTTGAATTTTGAAACGGTTTCGAATCATCGCAAGGTTAACAATAGTAACCGTGGTGACGTGGCACTGTTAGCCCGGGATTACTGTAGCTTAATTATCCGGGCGTCACAATTCTCCTCCACTACAAGAAATCTCGTCCCGAGATTTAAGCGGTGGAGTAAGGGGGGAAGTTGTGGTTGCGAAATTCTAACGGATCTTCTCGGTCTTGGTTGCTCTCCTCGAAGTGGTCGATCCATTACGTTGATGTCTCCATTTCTCTGCTTCAAGTCACCATGATCAAGTCGTCGTCCTTTTATCGGGATCTCCAACGTACTTTCGAATAGGTAAGGGGCAGCTTGGCTACGACAGAATGCTTATGAGGGAAAACAATCTGGGGTTAACCCATGAATGAGCATAAGATTATCTCTCGAGTTGAACATATAAAATACATCGAGAGTAAGGTACGAAGATAGAATAAGAGGTTCCCAGCGGATAGATAGTTGCTCGAAGTCTGAACCAGAGTGAGAAAAGGGGTTCAGAAAGGCGAGGGTAGGTATTGTGTCTGATACCAGAATAGATTACTAGGCATGTGGCCCATGAATTACATACGAAGTCAAGCTCGAGGAATAACTTTGACAACAAGGTGTACAGGAGAGTCAGGTTTCGATCCTGTGGAACTGTGGGTTATGGGCCCACCATGTGGGTTAAAAGTAGGAAAGGCGGTGACGTCTTGCACAATCATGTAAGCAAGGCATGCCAGAGGAGAGTCTGTGGGTCATGTCGGCAACAACATAGGTACCAAGGGCGAGGGACGAAGAGAACCATTTTTCTGCTTGTTGAAACGAGGCGGACCAATAGGCAAGGTTCCCGTCCATCGGTGGTTACAGGAATGTCATCAACAAAAGTAACAAGGTCTTACCGACAGAGTTGTACATCGAGGTGTTTGCACAAGCAGTGGATTATTACTGCTTATATCATATAGATCATAGAAAAGGTTTAAACAAACCAATGGAAGGAAAATATGATCATCAGATTAAACAGAACAATGGAAAGGAAAATATGTTTAAACACATATTTCAAGGGTATATCCTTCCCAAGGACAAGCAGAGCAAGATATCCATGGCAGGATATAAAGTAGAAAACCATTTAGGTAAGGGGGGAGGAATCTCATGATATTACCCATACCACGGTATTAGGATAAATGATAAATAAAATTTAGCATCGTGCTTCAAATGTTCCTGTTGAAAATCGGAGTACCATTGACATGCTTCGAGTTAGCATTGACAAGGTCTTCAGGTGAAGATCAGACTTTGGAAACACGAAGGATCCATCAGGAATAACTTGTAGAATAAGTCTTACAATTTCCTCATGGATGAATGGATAACCTTGCTGAAAAGGAATCTATAATGATAGGT
>NC_041380.1:157916507-157922062 GCF_002162155.2 Triticum dicoccoides
GGGGGGGGGGGTGCTAGGCATGACATCATGTTACCGGGTCATCAAAGGATCAACATCATGACTCTTGGAAAGTTGTCCCAACCATCATATCTGACCGAGATTCAGATCCGATTGGTGTCAGGATACCTCAGACTTAGGATACCTGAGAAGAAAAGGTGCAACGCAAATTGACGAGATGACATTGTAAGATTCTCGGGGAAATGAACTATGAAGTGATTTCTGTTAACAAGAGTCCATCATTAACCCAAGGAGAGGACAAGGAGGTGTCTGGTGAACTCAACGGCAATTCACCGAGATTCCCAAAAGATGGATTTCCACCATTAAGTGAACAAGGAGATAACATTTGTCATATCAAATGATATAAGGAAGTATGCTCGAGGAAAACATACACAATTAAACATTGGTTGAAAAGTGCGCCCGAAATATGGGTTGGGTTGCACGACCAATGTCAGAATGGTGATTCAATTAGCGAAGGACTTAGAATGAACTATCGCCCATTCACTTCAAAGCAATAGGGTTGTTAGAAGTTTTGAATTCACACGTCATAGCTCCATTGTCGGTATTCCGGTTGAAAACAATACGGGGACCAAGGAATGAACGAAGATGGCAAGAAGTATTATGATATCAAGAATTATTAAGAGTTGGTGAAATTCTCACCACATTCTTGACAAAAAGAGATGGTAATACTTCCGAGGTAAGGAAGATCAACTGCTGGGTAGCAGTGATCTCAAGGTTTACACAAAACACGAACAAGTTGTGTTGAACGGAAGGCAATAAAGTGGTCGATGAGAACATGAATCATCGAGGGGCAAGGATGGTATTACCCATCATGAATTCAATTGAATTCCTGGAAGAGCTCATAAGGTTGATGATGATCACGACACAATTGTCGAGAGATTTCATGCAGATGTAGTCAATCAGCGACGACATCAAGTCAAAGGAATGATGAAGCAAGAGGTTATTGGAACCACAGTTACGACACAAACTCGAACTCAAGCTTGTTGTTTAAGGTGAAAGGGTATGACGAGGAAAATCGACGTACGGTTAGTTCATCGTCGAAAATTGGTGCTCCGAGAATAAGGACCAGGTAGCACCGTTAGAATCGTCACGACAATGATATAGCCAAACAGGCTAGGAATGGCGTGATCGGGTAACAAACTCGTACTTATAGAAGCTTACTGAAGAGTTGTTGAACCGTAGAGCGGACTCGGTTCAGTTATCGGTGTCTTTGAGTGTTCAATAACTCAGAGCCCGCGAAAAATTGGAATCAGTGGGAAGGTAGCACTTGATGAAGAACTCATAAAAAGTTATGCAGTTCCATGATAATCTCGAGATACCAGGGGGGGTAATACTCGACACAAGATCAAAGTAAAGGTTGGACTGGTGTATTGATCCATAGAAGACAATTGTTTTAACTTGTCCGATAAATGAGATCAAAGAAGAACAATCATGGTCGGAACCACGGTTGCAAGGGATCAATTCACAGATACCATAGGTTAGTTATCAAGGAAATAGTTATTGTTACAACAAGCTTTCATGATAGGATATATATCGCGTCCATGGGCATGAACACAAGTTCAAGGTCGACTCTCTTTCATTCACTTCTCACATTCGATGAAGTTTACAGTGTTGAAATTTTGTCTGGTGAAGCACCAGAAGAGTATGACTCGTGAAAACTTTCGGGTTCACACGGTTTAGAGAAGGCATATGTTCAACCCATAGGGGCTTCTTAGAAACATATACCACAAGTTTCAAGAGTAAATAACACAAGCCCAAAAGCAGAGCATGGTTGGCCAAGCAGAGGATACAACTTAACAAGGGCATCATGTATCAGGGGAAGAACTCACAAAGTGATCAAATGTGAAGGACACTGCCGGATAACAATCCAACACAGGACTTGATGGTCCACAAAGGATCTGATGTGAGTATCGATACTCAACCAGAAGAGGAAGGAATGCGAATGCAACAGGTTATGGAATCATCTGAATAATTCAAAGCTAAAATGCAAAGGAATTATGATTTCCAAAACAAAGGATCAGAAACAGACGTTCTGATCAAGGACGTATCAATTGAATATACCAGAGGCACAATCGATGACAGATAGTTTGGTCGAGAACCAGCTCATGTTTGAAAGACGTCTGAGCCAGAGAGATAATTTAAAAGGATCAACTGATGATTGCGTGCATTCACAACATATTGAGTCAATAGACTCAAAATGATAATGACAAGGAATGTCAATAAGATTTCTGTACTTATGGGATTAATCATAATGAAAGCAAACAAGAAATTCCAGAGCAATAGGTTGCTGAGGATTTTTGGAATATCGGGTGGTATTTCGAAGACTTTTGTGTAACACATGAACAACTGGGGGATGAGCGGATACTCGATAAATGCGAGAATTAACCCTAGGGGTATTCAAGTGACAAGAACAGCAAGGCAGTAAGCTCAAGGGATTATCGAAACCACGATGAGTTTTTCAGGGTATCTTGTAATAACAAGACCAACTGGGGATGATATAAGAATAACAACTGTAAGTAGTTACCCATAAGGGTTGATGGTGGAAGGTGAATTGCAAACGCGATGAACACAAGTTCTCGGGTTAACAGCGGAAAGTATCTTCAGGGTCTTCACGTGCAGCAGACGATAATCAGTAATAAGGGGCTCTCCGGGTGAAAGTGATAACGAGATCCTAATGTTAGATTTAGCAAAATTCATTTAACCCGAATAGAAGAGAGATCAGAGTCCCAGAGTAAAGGTCGGGGAGTAAAAGATCCTAGTACCACCCGATGGCGACGTGGGCCCGTAAGGCACACAGCCATGTTAGTAAAAGTTTTGCAATGACTAGACTCGACTTCGGCCAAGGAGTGTGGAAGGGGGATTCCTATAGGCAGTCGGCTCTGATACCAACTTGTGACGCCCCTGATTCAATAGTACACTAATCATGCACGCAAATGTGTACGATCAAGATCAGGGACTCACGGGAAGATATCACAACACAACTCTAAAAACATAAATAAGTCATACAAGCATCATAATACAAGCCAGGGGCCTCGAGGGCTCGAATACAAGTGCTCGATCATAGACGAGTCAGCGGAAGCAACAATATCTGAGTACAGACATAAGTTAAACAAGTTTGCCTTAAGAAGGCTAGCACAAACTGGGATACAGATTGAAAGAGGCGCAGGTCTCCTGCCTGGGATCCTCCTAACTACTCCTGGTCGTCGTCAGCGGCCTGCATGTAGTAGTAGGCACCTCCAGTGTAGTAGGAATCATCGTCGACGGTGGCGTCTGGCTCCAGGGCTCCAGTATCTGGTTGCCACAACCATGTAAAAGGGAAAGGGGAAAAGAGGGAGAAAAGCAACCATGAGTACTCATCCAAAGTACTCGCAAGCAAGGAGCTACACTACATATGCATGGGTATAGTGTAAAGGGCCATATCAGTGGACTGAACTGCAGAATGCCAGAATAAGAGGAGGATAGCTAACCCTGTCGAAGACTATGCTTCTGGCCACCTCCATCTTGCAGCATGTAGAAGAGAGTAGATTGAAGTCCTCCAAGTAGTATCTCCAAGTAGCATCTCCAAGTAGCAACGCAGTAGCATAATCCTACCCGGCGATCCTCCCCTCGTCGCCCTGTGGAAAAGCGATCACCGGGTTGTCTGTGGAACTTGGAAGGGTGTGTTTTATTAAGTATCCGGTTCTAGTTGTCATAAGGTCAAGGTACAACTCCAAGTCGTCCTGTTACCGAAGATCACGGCTATTCGAATAGATTAACTTCCCTGCAGGGGTGCACCAACTTACCCAACACGCTTGATCCCATTTGGCCGGACACACTTTCCCGGGTCATGCCCGGCCGCGAAAGATCAACACGTCGCAGCCCCACCTAGGCTCAACAGAGAGGCCAGCACGCCGGTCTAAACCTAAGCGCACAGGGGTCTGGGCCCATCGCTCATAGCACACCTGCACGTTGCGTACGCGGCCGAAAGCAGAACTAGCCCCCTTAATACAAGAGCAGGCTTACGTTCCAATCCGGCGCGCCCCACTCAGTCGCTGGCGTCACGAAGTGCTTCGGCTGATACCACGATGTCGGGATACCCATAACTACTCCCGCGTAGATGGCTAGTGCGTATAGGCTTGTAGCCAACTCAGATCAAATACCAAGATCTCGTCAAGCGTGTTAAGTATCCGCGAACGCCGAACAGGGCCAGGCCCACCTCTCTCCTAGGCGGTCTCAACCTGCCCTGTCGCACCGCCACAAAGATCCACACAGAGGGCCGTCGGGACAAAGGTCCTTTCAGCCCCCAATCCGTGAATCACTCGCGGGTACTCTTCGAGCTGACCTGACTTTAGTCACCATCTGTATAGTATGTATGTATGTAAAGTATATACCCGTGATCACCTCCCGAGTGATCACGGCCCAATAGTATAGCGAGGCAGACTGACAAGAATGTAGGGCCAATGATGATAAACTAGCATCCTATACTAAGCATTTAGGATTGCGGGTAAGGTATCAATGACTGTAGCAACAATGACAGGCTATGCATCAGAATAGGATTAACGGAAAGCAGTAACATGCTGCACTACTCTAATGCAAGCAGTATAGAGGAGAATAGGCGATATCTGGTGATCAAGGGGGGGCTTGCCTGGTTGGTCTGGCAAGAGAGAGGGGTCGTCGTCGATGTAGTCGAACTCGGTGGCATCAGCACAGGTCTCGGGGTCTACCGGGGAAGAAGAGGGGGGAAGAAACAGTAAATACAGAGCCAACAAAGTATCACAAACAAAACGAGGCAATACGCGGTGCTAGGTGTGCCCGAACGCGGTAGTAGGTGATACCGATGAAGGGGGAAAGCATTCGGGAAAGTATTCCCGGTGTTTCGCGTTTTCGGGCAGAGGAGCCAGAGGGGGAAAGTTGCGAGTTCGATAGGTTAGTGGGATGTGGTGGACGAACGGGCTGCGTATCCGGATTCGTCTCGTCGTTCTGAGCAACTTTCATGTTGAAAATAATTTAATCCGAGTTACGGATTAAAAGATATGATTTTCTAAAGATTTTATTAATTTCTGGAATTTAATTAATTATTTAATTAATTCGAAAAATGGATTTATGACGTCAGCATGATGTCATGCTGACGTCAGCAGTCAACAGAGTTGACTTGGTCAACCTGACATGTGGGTCCGGTGGGACCCACCTGTCATTCTCTGTTTAGGTTAATTACAGATTAGATAATTTAATTACTATTTAATTAACCTAACTAGTTAATTAAATTAATTAAACCGGATTAATTAACTTAATTAATTCATTAGATAATTAATTAATTAATAATTAATTTTATTAAATCATTTTTTATTTATTATTTTTATTTTTAATTCCTTTTTTTAAAAAAATGTTATGGGCATGGGGCCCATCTGTCATAGGCCCCAGGGGCCTATCGGGCGTGCGGGCAGCGGGCGCAGGGCGCTGGCGCGGGCACCAGCCCGAACGGGCGCAGATGGCCGCCGGCGCACGGGCGGGGCCATTCGGGGCGATGGGGCGGGCGCAGGCCACCGGGGCACAGTGGG
>NC_041380.1:157922835-157940770 GCF_002162155.2 Triticum dicoccoides
GGCGGGGTCAGCGCGGCGACGGCGACGCGGTCGTCGGGGGCAAGCGCCCCCGATTCAGATCGGGGGGGAGCGAGAGGAACGAGGGGGAGTGGGTGTGGTAGCGGTTTAGGGTTTGGTCGCGTGGGGGATAAGGGGGACCGGGGTGGGCCGGCCTGGCAGTCCGTCGGCCTGCTGGGCCGAGGCCCAGATGGGGGTTCCTTTTCCTTTTTTTTTGTTTGTCTCTTTTGTATTTTCTTCCTTTTATTTATTTTCTCTTCTGTTTTAATTCAATTTAAAATATTTATGTATTTTATAAAACTGTGCCTTCTACACCATAATTATCTATGTAATATTTAGTACAATCCGAACATTTTTATTTTAATTTTTGAAAACTTTTATTATTGACATTAATTTGAATTTGAATTTTGAAACGGTTTCGAATCATCGCAAGGTTAACAACAGTAACCGTGGTGACGTGGCACCATTAGCCCGGGATTACTGTAGCTTAATTATCCGGACGTCACAAACATGTAACATAAGGATGAGTGTAATGCATATGATACTCATGGCAACAACATGAATGACCAAAGCAATATGACAATAGACAGGCATGGCAAAACAAACAAGGATGGTATAATGCAATAATAAACGATGAACATGATGCAAGAAGTAAAATATGACAAGGCACTCAACAAACATGCAACAACAATGATGATCATGATGCAAAATAAAATAAAACAAACATCACAAGCACGCAAGCAAATGACAAGCCAACAACAGCAAATAACAGGAAGACACCTGGCACATCGGTCTCAGGGCGTTACAACACTCCACCACTACGAGAAGATCTCGTCCCGAGATCTAGAATGGCACCGGAGGGAAAACGAAAGAGAAAGAGAAGAGGTAAACTAAGTTGCTTCTTTGACAAACTAGTGAAAACAAAGAACCTTGAAAAGGTTGAGCAAAATGAAAGAAAGAAAAAAATGGAGAACAACAAAGTTGAAAGCACTCCGTTAAGAAAGAGGAATAAGAAAGAACCGATTTGGGTAGCACTTCGGTTGAAAATCGATGAAGACTTGATAAAATGAGAGAGCTTTAGCAAAATGGGCATAATACTCCGATTAAATGGATAAACCAAGAAAAGAACACGATCCTGACAAAACAAGAAGATGTGTTGAAGAGAGAAACATCACAACACCTCCGTAAGGAAGAAATAGAAGATAGATAATTGAAATAAAAGAATGGGGTAGAAACTGCCAAGTTGTGCCACAATTGAGCTTGAAAAGGCATCCTTAGGAGAATGGTCAAACGGAGTTGTTGGAACACCAACAACGGAAGGACAAGCTTGAGGTGGGCTTATAGAAGACATCTCAACATTATGAGGTGACAACTTGCCACTCAAGGAAAAGATTTGATTGGATTTATAAGACAAGGGGACGAGAAACTATTTCACGGAAAAGATTAGATTGGATTTATTTGATCAGGTATTTTCTGATCCCTTTTGGCTCAAGGTCACTAAGGGACTTTTGTTAAGCTCTTTTAGTAGCTCCATTCCATGCCTTGCTTTGCCATGTTAAGTTCCTGTAGCATATAGTTTTCATGCTCCAAAGTGTGCTACCTGATCTAAAATTCCAGACAAGTGTTAATTTCACAAAGTCTGAAATCTGTTTACCAATTGCACTTTTGCCATGCTTGTTTGAACCTGTTAATGGATGAATTGGCTATAGCTCAGTGTTCATAGTTTGTTAAGCATTATGAGTGGATACCTGCCATGTATTTTGTTGCCATGTTTGAGTGCTGTAGCATGTTTAACTTGTTGCATTTAGATGGCTACTTGCTGTTTATCGCAGACCGGTGCCATATTTGTTTTACTTGCCATTTCCAAACCGTGTCTCCGATTCCAGTGTTCTTTATATCGATTTGAACCGAAATCACCTCACCTTTCCAGTGGAACTCTTGGATTTCCAAGTTGAGGCCAGGTTCATTCATCTCTTGTCAAATCTTGCATATGCATCACATACCGCATCCCGCATAGCATACCATGTTTGCATCATGTTGTTTGAGCTTTGCACGTGGTTGATTGTGTCCTTTTTGCTTTTTTGTCTTGTTTGGGTAGATCCGGGAGACGAGTTCGCTAACGAGGAGCCCATTGAGTTTGCTTTCGAGGATCCAGTCAACTCTGACAACTTTGCAGGCAAGATGATCATACCCTCGAAATCACTTCTATCTTTGCTTTGCTAGATGCTCGCTCTTTTGCTATGCCTATGCTACGGTACCTACCACTTGCTTATCATGCCTCCCAAATTGCCATGTCAAACCTCTAACCCACCATGTCCTAGCAAACCTTGATTGGCTATGTTACCGCTTTGCTCAGCCCCTCTTATAGTGTTGCTAGTTGCAGGTGAAGATTGGAGATTGTTCCTTGTTGGAACATTATTTTCTTGTTGGGATATCATTATATTATCTTGTTATCTTAATGCATCTATATACTTGGTAAAGGGTGGAAGGCTCGGCCTTTTTCCTAGTGTTTTGTTCCACTCTTGCCGCCCTAGTTTCCGTCATATCGGTGTTATGTTCCTGGATTTTGTGTTCCTTACGCGGTTGGGTGATAATGGGAACCCCTTGACAGTTCGCCTTGAATAAAGCTCCTCCAGCAATGCCCAACCTTGGTTTTACCATTTGCCACCTAGCCTCTTTTTCCCTTGGGTTTCCAGAGCCCAAGGGTCATCTTATTATACCCCCCCCCGGGCCAGTGCTCCTCTGAGTGTTGCTCCGAACCGGGCAGCCTGCGGGGCCACCTCGGGGAAACTCGAGGTTTGGTTTTACTCGTAGCTTGACCTATATGAGTGTGCCCTGAGAACGAGATATGTGCAGCTCCTATCGGGATTTGTCGGCACATTCGGGCGGTGTTGCTGGATTTGTTTTAACTTGTCGAAGTGTCTTGTAGAACCGGGATACCGAGTCTCATCGGAGTGTCTCGGGAGAAGGTATATCCTTCGTGACCGTGAGAGCTTGTCATGGGCTAAGTTGGGACTCCCCTGCAGGGATTTGAACTTTCGAAAGTCGTGCCCGCGGTTATGGGCGGATGGGAATTTGTTAATGTCTGGTTGTAGATAACTTGAACCTTAACTTAATTAAAATGAACAAACTATGTGTGTTACTGTGATGGTCTCTTCTCGGCGGAGTCCGGGAAGTGAACACGGTGTTGGAGTAATTCTTGCCGCAGGTTGTTCTCTAGTTATTCGTTCGTGCATTGCCTTCTCTTCTCGCTCTCTTTTGCGAACAGGTTAGCCACCATATATGCTAGTCGCTTGCTGCAGCTCCACATATTTACCTTGCCTTACCTATAAGCTTAAATAGTCTTGATCGCGAGGGTGCGAGATTGCTGAGTCCCTGTGGCTCACAGATTACTTCCAAACCAGATGCAGGGCCTGATGACTCCGTTCCAGATGACGCGCTTGAGCTCAAGTGGGAGTTCGACGAGGACTCACGCCGTTACTATGTGTCTTTCCCTGATGATCAGTAGTGGTGCCCAGTTGGAGCGATCAGGACCGTGTCGCATGTTGGGTTGATCTTTTATTTTGGCACCGTAGTCGGGCCATGAGTGATTGGATGATGTAATGCTATTTATGTACTTTGTTTGACGTGGCGAGTGTAAGCCAACTATGTACCTTCCCCTTTTATTATCTATTACATGGGATGTTGTGAAGATTGCCTTACTTGCGACATTGCTTTCAATGCGGTTATGCCTCTAAGTCATGCTTCGACACGTAGGAGATATAGCCGCATCGAGGGCGTTAGAAGTTGGCAATCAGAGCCTTCCCTGACCTTAGGAGCCCCCACTGCTTGATCGTTTTTAGCAGCCGTTGTTGAGTCTAGAAAAATGTTTTGAGTCATTTAGGAATTATATATCGGAGAGTTAGGAATTCTTTTTACTCCCCAGTCCCTTCATCGCTCTGGTAAGGCATCCTGACGTAGAGTTTTGACTCTTCTCTTCTCAAATTTCACTAAAAAAATTTAGGATCACGCGGGTATCTTGGAATCGTTCCGATCGATTTGTGACGAGAACATTGTTCTTGGTGCCTACTGTCATTTAGGGTTTGTGGCAGTGTCCCGGGGAGTTGAGCTCTGAGGTGTTGTCGTCACAATTTTATCATTGCAGTTCTGGAATACCTGAGTTTAGTCCGCCGACATCGAAAATCTCTTTTATGCAGTTGTTGGTGAGATAACCTCGACGCCACCCAGTACTGGGGCGGGAGTTCAGGAGTATTGCCATAACTTGTATAACGGATGCTTTTCGAAGGTTGAGGTAGATGGTTTTGAAGTTTTTCTCGGTTATGTGTTGAAGGATGGATACAGCTGGATGTAGGATTTGCTAGATTTGGGTGAGATATTATGCTTCCCCTGTATCCCCAACACCTGATTGCATAACCGGAAAGGTTCGGGAGTTTCATAGGTGGGAATCCCGGTAGCTCTAGCTCTTCTTCCACGGATATTTGGTTTGAGATTGGGATTTCTTACTGAGTATTCGTTCTTGTTCCGTACCTTGTTGATTTATTCCTCTACCTAAATTCTAAGTGGCTTCTCAATTTATGGATATGTGACCATTTCAAGTGGAATGCATTCGTTCTTATGTTCGGATGTGAAGACTATATGTTGCAATTTCAACCCGCTTGATTCAGCTTCAAATTTATCTGTCAATGTGCTAACGGATGTCACCCTCTTCAGGATGGCTCCCGCTAAGAGCAGCAAGCAGAATCAGAATCAGGATCTGCCACCACCTCCTCCTCCTCCGGAGGCATGGCAAGATGTGATGGCCGCAACCAATGCAAACACGCAGTTGATCATGCAAATTCTTCAAGAGCGCAATCAAGCGAACCAAGGAAACCAAGGCAACAATCAGAATCAATTTGCTACACTCAACCAGTTCCTTGCTAACCAGCCAAAGACCTTCAGCAATTGTGTTGAGGCAACTGATGCTGACGATTGGCTTGTGGACTTGTGCAAGCATTTCAAGTGCAGTAACGTCAGGCCTGAGGACTTTGTAAAGTTTGTTTCCTTCCAACTCAAAGACCAAGCTGCAGAATGGTTTAAGCAGTACAAGGATTCCAGAGGAGGCCGTGTGATTACCTGGGATGAATTCCGTCAAGACTTCAAAGCTCATCATATTCCTTAGAGCATGGTTGAAAGCAAGCGTGAGGAATTCCGCAACCTGAAGCAAGGCTCTTTGTTTGTCTATGACTACAACAAGTTGTTTCAGAAGCTCGCCCGCTTTTCTAAGAAGGACGTCCCTGACGAGAAGAGCATGATATACCAGTCCAGGGGTGGTCTCAGAGAAGAAATCCAGCTAGCTCTTGTTCTCTTTGAGCCCTTGAGGTACGATGAGTTCTACGACATGGCATTGAAGCAAGAGGCTGCTCAACTGAAATGTGATGCTTCCAAGAAGCGAGTTAGAGATGCTACTCCTTCTTCCTCTACTCAAGTGGCCAAGCAGCAGAAGTATTGGCTTCCTCCTCCTCCGTTCCGTCAGCCGTATCAGAAGAGCAAAGGTGGCAGTGGATCTTCCCACCCACCCAACCATGGCTTTCAGAACAAGACTTCGTCTCAAGCTCCAAGATCGAGTGCTCAGTATCACCGTCCGCTTTCAGAGGTCACGTGGAACAAGTGCCAACAGAAGGGTCACTATGCCAACAAATGCTTCAACCAGAGGCATCTCCCTCCTCCTCCTCCTCCTGTGAGATCGGCTAGTACAGCTGTGGTCAAGCATAACCCCAAGCACGCCAAGGTCAACTTGCTGAATGCAGCTCAGGCAGAGGACTCGTCAGATGTCATCATGGGTAACCTTCCTGTTAACGATATTCCTGCAAGAGTTCTTCTTGACACTGGTGCATCGCATTGTTTCATGTCAAAGCCATTTTTTACCAAGCATGAATTCGTTTCTTCTCATTTGGGCAAACAAATGGATATCGTTTCTCCTGGCAAACGTTTGAGTGCAAGTCTGGAGGTTCCAGATGTTACTATCACCTTGGGCGACTACAAGTTCCTTTCTTCCCCAATGGTTCTTGGTGACTCAGATTTTGATCTTATTCTTGGAATGGATTGGCTTTCTAAGCACAAGGCTCAGCTTGATTGTGGAGCCAGGCAGATTCAATTGACTCATTCGTCTGAGGATGTAATTGTCTTTGCCGCTCGTCATGATACCATCCGTCTGTTTTCTCTCAATGAGAAGTGTGAAGTGGATGCCATCTCGCAAATTCCAGTCGTTTGCGAATATCAAGATGTCTTTCCAGAAGAGCTTCCAGGAATGCCTCCGCACCGGCCAGTTGAATTCGTCATCGATCTTGAGCCTGGCACGGAACCGGTTTGCAAGCGTCCTTACAAGCTCGGACCTGAAGAGTTGAAGGAGCTGAAGAAGCAACTCGATATTCAAGAATGAATGGGTCTCATCAGACCTAGCTCTTCTCCGTGGGGTTGTGGAGTTCTCTTTGTGAAGAATAAGGATGGAACGGACCGACTTTGTGTTGACTACCGTCCATTGAACAAGAAGACTATCAAGAACAAGTACCCACTTCCCAACATCAATGAGCTGTTCGAACAACTCAAAGGTGCCCAAGTATTCTCCAAGCTTGATCTCCGTATGGGTTATCACCGGATTCGAATCCGTGAGCAAGATATTCCCAAGACGGATTTCAGGACAAGCTATGGTTCATATGAATACACTATCATGTCTTTTGCCCTCGTCAATGCTCCTCCGACTTTCTCCCGCATGATGAACTTCATCTTCAACGCCTACACCAATGACTTTGTTTTGGTTTATCTCGACGACATTCTGGTCTTTTCGAAGAACAAGGAAGATCATGCCAAGCACTTGCGTTTGGTGCTCAATAAGCTCAAGGAACACCAGTTCTACGCCAAGTTCTCCAAGTGCGAGTTTTGGCTCGATGAGGTTCTTTATCTTGGGCATATCATCTCTGCCAAGGGCATTGCGGTGAATCCTGAGAAGGTGTCTGCAATTGTGAATTGGGAACCACCTCAGAATGTGAACAACTCCGTAGCTTCCTCGGTCTCGCAAGCTACTGTCGAAGGTTCGTTTAGAACTTTTCAAAGATCGTGAAGCCTCTTTCAAACCTTCTCCAGAAGCACGTCAAGTACGTTTGGTCTCCGGAGTGTGACATTGCTTTCAATACTTTGAAAGAGAAATTGGCCACTGCTCCAGTTCTGACTCCTCCTGATGAATCCAAATTGTTCGAGGTCTTCTGCGATGCCTCTCTTCAAGGTCTTGGTGCAGTGTTGATGCAAGAGAAGAAAGTTGTGGCCTATACCTCTCGCCAGTTGAAGTCCAACGAGAAGAACTACCCCACTCATGACCTCGAGTTGGCGGCAGTTGTGCATGCTCTTTTGACTTGGAGACATCTCTTATTGGGAAGAAAAGTGGACATTTTCACTGACCACAAGTACATCTTCACTCAGCCTAATCTCAACCTCAGGCAGACTCGATGGGTCGAAATGATTCAAGAGTATAATCCAAGTATCGAGTATACTCCAGGCAAGGCCAATGTGATTGCTGACGCATTGAGCAGGAATGCTTATTACAACAGTCTGATTCTCAAGCCGTATCAACCCGAGCTTTGTGAAGCTTTCCGCAAACTCAATCTGCAAGTTGTTCCTCAAGGTTTCCTCGCCAACCTTCAAGTCTCTCCTACCTTGGAAGACCAGATGCGCCAAGCTCAGCTTCTTGATGCTATGGTGAAGAAGGTGAAGATTGGGATTGCCAAGAGTCAACCCAAGTACAAGTGCTACCGCCTTGATGACAAGGATACTCTCTTCTTCGAGGATCGTATTGTTGTGCCCAAAGGTGATCTTCGTAAGGTTATCATGAACGAGGCTCACAATTCACTCCTCTCCATCCACCCTGGGAGTACGAAGATGTATCAGGACCTCAAGCAGGCTTATTGGTGGACTTGAATGAAGCGCGAGATTGCTCAGTTCGTGAATGAATGTGATGTCTGTAGAAGAGTGAAGGCAGAACACCAAAGGTCAGCTGGTCTCCTCCAACCTCTTGCCATTCTAGAATGGAAGTTTGACCACATTGAGATGGACTTTGTGACTGGGTTTCCAAAGTCCAAGCGTGGCAATGATGCTATATTCGTTGTCATTGACAAACTCACTAGAGTGGCTCACTTTCTGCCTATCAAAGAGTCTATCACTGCAGCTCAATTGGCGGAGCTCTATACCTCTCGAATTGTCTCTCTGCACGGTATTCCTCAGGTGATCTCTTCAGACCGTGGCAGCATCTTTACCTCCAAGTTTTGGGATTCTTTTCAGAAGGCCATGGGCACCAACATCCGCTTCAGCACTACTTTCCATCCTCAAACTAGCGGTCAAGTCGAGCGTGTCAACCAGATTCTTGAAGATATGCTCAGGGCTTGTGTGATCTCCTTCGGCATGAAGTGGGAGGATTGTCTTCCATATGCTGAATTCTCCTACAACAACAGTTTTCAAGCAAGTTCGGGCAAGGCCCCATTCGAAATTCTCTATGGCAGGAAGTGTCGTACCCCTCTCAACTGGTCTGAAACCGGTGAACGTCAACTTCTGGGAAATGACTTAATCATAGAGGCAGAGGAAATGTGCAAAGTCATTCGAGATAACCTCAAAGCAGCGCAATCACGCCAGAAGAGCTACTATGATAGTAAGCACCGTGATTTGGCTTTCGAGATCGGAGATCATGTTTACCTCCACGTCTCTCCAATGAAAGGTACTCGTCGCTTCGGTATCAAAGGGAAGCTTGCCCCTAGATACATGGGACCTTTCAAGATCGTCAGCAAGAGAGGCGATCTCGCCTATCAACTCGAGCTTCCTTCAAACTTTGCAAATGTGCACGACGTGTTCCATGTCTCTCAGCTTCGCAAGTGCTTCAAGACTCCTGAACGCACCATCAACTTCGAAGACATTGATCTCCAAGAAGATCTCTCTTATCGTGAGCACCCCGTTGCTATTATTGAAGAGACTGAACGCAAGACTCACAATAAGTCAATCAAATTCCTCAAAGTCAAGTGGTCACACCATTCCGACCGTGAAGCCACCTGGGAACGCGAGGATCACCTCCGTTCTGAGTACCCGGCGTTCTTCCAGTCCTAGATCTCGGGACAAGATCCTTTCGTAGTGGTGGAGTGTTGTAACACCCCGGATGTGATTTACCTAATATGTAATCCAACTCTTGCTGTTTCCGGCGTTAAGTTATTTTATGTTTTCGGGTTCGGGTTTTTGTCTCCATGTGTTGTTGTGTAACGCCCCGAGACCGATGTGCCAGGTGTCGTCCAGTTATTCGCTGTTGTTGCCTTGTCTTTTGCTTGCATGTCGCATCTTGCCATGTCATCATCCGCATTGCATCTTCATGTTTTCAAAACTTGCACCTGTCCCGGCCTCCTCGTTCCGCCCGTTGTCCGTTCTGAGCCCAACCACACTTGCACGCGCCCGCGGCATGTCCGGAATTGTATTTTATAAGTGGCCAGAAAATGTTATCGGAATGGGTTGAAAGTTGGCGTGTGGTCTTGTTATAGTGTATATAGACCGCCTGTCAAGTTTCATCGCATTCGGAGTTTGTTTGATAGCCTAACCGTTAAACTATAGCGGCAGTATAGCCGGTCTTTTCGTCGGACGTTTTCGGTCTTCGGAAATTGTTGTCGGGCTGCAATTCTCTTGTCTCCTCTCAGTCCATGGCCCTCTATACAGCCCACTAGACTCAGCCTACCCCTTCTTGCGTCCAGAGCCATCCGATGGCGATCGCACGGTCCAAAAACCCCTCCTAACCCCTCAAACCCTGACCCTGTCTATAAAAGGAAGCCTCCCCTTCCATTTTTGGCAGCAGACAACTCCCTCCTCAAAATCAGCGTGCCGCCAGCCTCCTCCCACCTCCACCTCGCATTCCGTGCTGGCCTAACCCGCCGCCGCCACTTGGCGCTGCCCCAGCGGGCGAGCCGCCACCTGAACCCACCGTCGCCGCCGCCTAGGGCCAGTGGCAGCACGCCACGTGCCCCTGCCAGCACCTCCCTCCTCCCACCTCGCGCCGGCCCGCCCGACCCAGATCGAGGCCCGCTCGAGCCCATCTGGGCCCGGACGAGCCGCATCGCTGCCCGCAACCGCAAGAGCCTCGCTGCCCTCGAGCTCCTTCGCCACCAACCCTCGCGTGACGCCTCCCACCGTCGTTTGCTGCTCCGGCGGGTCACCGGAGTCCGCCGTCGCCGGCGACCAGTCGGGTCGCGCTGCCGTTCTCCACCTCCTTCTCCCTGCCTTTCTTTCCTCTCTCTCTCGTCATGCCTCACCGCCATGAGTGCAGCTGCAGGAGCTTCGCCACCACCAATCTGGTAGGAGTCGCCATCCTCGTCCTAGAGTCGGCTGGAGCTCGCCCGTCGGCCCCGGATCTGACCTCCGGCGCCGTTCCCGTGCCCCTCACCTTGCCGTTTCTCGAGGGCCGTGCCGCCCTGCCTTCCCTCGATCCCCTCTGGATCGAGGAGGAGGACGATGGCAGGCACGCCGACCGCGTGGGCCGCATCCAGCGCCGAGCCGGCCCACCGCTCCTCCAACCTGGGCTGAAGCCCACTGGGTGAGGTCACCCCCCCTGAGCACCTTTTTTTCTTCCCTGCTGTTGGGCCATGCTCTGTACGCCCAGTTTTGGCCCATAGTATGTTTTTTTTGTGTGCTGCGTTTTTAGCATTTATCCTCAGAGTTACTGTTTTATAAAAAGCCCCCTAAACTTCATGCATTTAATAACTCCACAACCGTGCATCGGATATAAATAAATTATATATGAAACTTGCTTAGAATTTCATCTAGTTTCATAATATGCAACTTTCATCTATGTTTAAAATGTTTAAAATGATGTTTGATTAAATTTGCTAGATGGCATGTTAAGATGATTTATTTCATAACTAAATAACCGTAGCTCGGATTTTAATAAACTTTATATGTAATTGGGGTAGAAAAATGCCTACTTTAACATGGTGACCTTTATTTGCATATTAAAAAACTCTAAAATTGTGTTTAGGGCAGAACAGTACCAAATCTATAATATGCTCATGAGGAGTTTCCAGAATTGTTGTTCGTTGCTTTTGGCCTCATTTAACCTTGACTAGATAGGTAGTTTTCATTTGCTTCACCTCTTGCCATGCTAACAACATTTAATCTTGTTGGGTACATAAACGAGAGAGAACTAAACAAGTCATGTGGTTTTTCATCAATATGCAACTCATTGCATATTGAGCTCCACTTAATTTGTAGTGTTGTTTGTTGCACTTTGCCATGCCATGCCCTCTTTAAACCGGACATGCATCATTCTTGTTTGCGCATCATGCCATATCTATGTGGTGGTTGTTTACTATGTCGTGTGCTTCTTTTCCGGTGTTACTTCTTTGGGTTGGTTCCGATAACGTCGCGATTGTGAGGATCCGTTCGACTACGTTCGTTTGTCTTCTTCATGGACTCGTTCTTCCTCCTTGCGGGATTTCAGGCAAGATGACCATACCCTCGAAATCACTTCTATCTTTGCTTGCTTAGTTGCTCGCTCTTTTGCTATGCCTATGCTGCGATACCTACCACTTGCTCATCATGCCACCCATATTGTTGAACCAAGCCTCTAACCCACCTTGTCCTAGCAAACCGTTGATTGTCTATGTTACCGCTTCGCTCAGCCCTTCTTATAGCGTTGTTAGTTGCAGGTGAAGATTGAAGTTTGTTCCTTGTTGGAACATGGAGATGTTGTTCCTTGTCGGAACATGTTTACTTGTTGGGATATCACAATATATCTTATTTAATTTAATGCATCTATATACTTGGTAAAGGGTGGAAGGCTCGGCCCTATGCCTGGTGTTTTGTTCCACACTTGCCGCCCTAGTTTCCGTCATATCGGTGTTGTGTTCCCGGATTTTGCGTTCCTTACGCGGTTGGGCTATTACGGGAACCCCTTGATAGTTCGCCTTAAGTAAAGCTCTTCCAGCAATGCCCAACATTGGTTTTACCATTCGCCACCTAGCCTCTTTTTCCCTTGGGTTTTGCGGACTCAAGGGTCATCATTATTTTACCCCCCCCGGGCCAGTGCTCCTCTGAGTGTTGGTCCAAACTATCAGCCGCCGGTGGCCACCAGGGGCAACTCTGGGCTGGCCTACCGGAAGTTTAGACAATCTGAGTGTGCCCTGAGAACGAGATATGTGCAGCTCCTATCAGGATTTGTCGGCACATTCGGGCGGTGTTGCTGGTTTAGTTTTACCCTGTCGAAATGTCTTGTAGAACCGGGATACCGAGTCTGATCGGAATGTCTCGGGAGGAGGTATATTCCTTCGTTGACCGTGAGAGCTTGGGATGGGCTAAGTTGGGACACCCCTGCAAGGATTTGAACTTTCAAAAGTCGTGCCCGCGGTTATGGGCAGATGGGAACTTGTTAACGTCCGGTTGTAGAAAACCTGAAGTTGACCTTAATTAAAATGAATCAACAGCGTGTGTTACCGTGATGGTCTCTTTCCAGCGGAGTCCGGGAAGTGAACACGGTGTTGGAGTTATGCTTGACGTAGGTTGTTCTAGGATCACTTCTTGATCATAGTTTCTCGATCGTGCACTGCCTTCTCTTCTCGCTCTCATTTGCGTCTGTCAGCCACCATATATGCTAGTCACTTGCTGCAGCTCCACCTCTTACCTTTACCTTACCCATAAGCTTAAATAGTCTTGATCGCGAGGGTGCGAGATTGCTGAGTCCCTGTGACTCACAGATACTTCCAAAACTAGTTTGCAGGTGCCGATGAGTCCATGCAGATGGCGCAACCAAGCTGAAGGAGGAGCTCGATGAAGATCTTGTCCTTTGTGTTGTTTTGTTCTAGTTGATCAGTAGTGGAGCCCAGTTGGGGTCGATCAGGGACCTTTGTCGCATTTGGGGTTCTTCTTTTATTTTGGTTCCGTAGTCGGACCTTATTGTAACTGGTTGATGTAATGCTTTATTTATGTATTTGTGTGAAGTGGCGATTGTAAGCCAACTATGTATCTCTTTCCCTTATGTATTACATGGGTTGTGTGAAGATTACCTCACTTGCAACATTGCTTTCAATGCAGTTATGCCTCTAAGTCGTGCTTCGACACGTGGGAGATATAGCCGCATCGAGGGCGTTACAAGTTGGTTATCAGAGCATTCCCCAACCTTAGGAGCCCCATTTCTTGATCGAACTAGCAGCCGTTGTTGAGTCTAGAAAAATGTTTTGAGTCATTTAGGAATTATATAACGGAGAGTTTAGGAATTATTTTTACTTCCCAGTCTCCTCATCGCTCTGGTAAGGCATCCTGATGTAGAGTTTTGACTCTTCTCTTCTCAAATTTCACTAAAAAAAATTTTAGGATCACGCGGGTATCTTGGAATCGTTTTGATGGTTTTGTGACGAGAACAGTGTCTTGGTGCCTCCTGTCAGGGGTTTTGTGGAAGTGTCCCGGGGAGTTGAGCATCGAGGTGTTGTCGTCACAATTTTATCGTTGCAGTTCTGGAATACCTGAGATTAGTTTCGCCGACATCAAAATCTCTTTTATGCAGTTGTTGGTGAGATAACCTCGACGCCACCCAGTACTGGGGTGGGAGTTCGGGAGTATTGCCATAACTCGTATAACGGATGCTTTTCGAAGGTTGAGGTAGATGGTTTCCGAAGTTTTTCTTGGTTATGTGTTAAAGGATGGATACAGCTGGATGTAGGATTTGCTAGATTTGGGTGAGATATTATGCTTCCCCTGTATCCCCAACACCTGATTGCATAACCGGAAAGGTTCAGGAGTGTCATAGATGGGAATTCAAGTAGCTCTTTGGATATCTTTCCGACAGATGTATGATATGAAATTGGGGTTCGACGTCTAGTGGTCTGCCTATCCACGGTTGGTTTTACAGTGGTCTCGTTGTGTCTTAAAGAGTCCTTGGCTATGCCGACTCGGGGACGCTTCGTATGTCATGTGCACTGCCTTGTACATGATGGTGCTGTACGATCGAGCCCGTGTAGGCCCCACCACGAAAACTTTGGATGAAATCTCTATCATATGTTTGTTCCGGCTTATTCTGCAAGCCAACCCTTTGTTTTTGTTTTGAGTTGTGGTATTCGAGTTGCTTGAATGTCAAGTGTTGATTCCATACCTTTCCTAAATGGTGTTCTCATATTCCTATGTGAATACTAATCCTTCTTGTTCATCGAGATTGTCATGTCAATCCTTTTTAACCGGTGTGTTTCTCTTCAAGTGGATCCAATCTTTGTCAACATTCGCAAGATCAACTCAAGTCCTCTCAACGGTATTCATTTCATTCGTCCCAAGCTGCCTTTGTTTTCCCGCCCTCCCACCCTTTTTCTTCGAGGACTCAGATTTCTTAATCAAGCATCCTTTTATTCTTGTGAAGTCTCTTCATTCTTTTCTTCCAATGTTCTACCAGGTGGTTCACATGAAGATGCTCTTCTAGTTCGTCATTCCTCACTCATTTTCCTTCTCCGGTGGATCCAATTCAAACTTTGGTATTGAGCATTGTCTTTTCTTTTTGTCCAATGTTTTTTCTTATGCCGGTGCACCTCATAATCATTCACTTCTGCCATCCATTTGTTCCGGAGTGCTAAAGATATCTCAAATGATTCGTGTTTCCACTCTTAATCCGTTCAAGCTATTTTGAGGATGTTATCTCATTCAAGCCTTTTAATTCAACCGGTGCAATCTCTCTTTCAAATCATTCTACGGTGCTTCTTTTGAGTGGGCCCTAACCCACAGGTCTTTTCCCAGGATCTTACCTGACTCTTCTAATTTCCGGAGTTATTCTCATATTCATCTCAAAGTTTGACGTAAGAATGATTCATCATCAGTCAAATGCCTTTCTCCAAGATCGGTTAAATTCTTTTCATCGTTGGCTCAACCTTTCCATTCTTCATTCCAGAGTGTCTAAATAATTCATGGTGGGGTTTCTCGTCGTCATTCTCGGATTTTGAAGACTGAATAAGATTTTTCTCTCAATTTTGCTCCATTCTCTTCAAGATTTGCGATTCTATCTTGTTGCCATCCTCTCATAATTATTTGCGATTGTGAGATATTCTTTTCAACCATCCGGAGTAATTCAGGAGCCTTTTCAGTTTGTTCATCCGGAGCCCATCATCTAAGATTTATTCATTCTCAGCTTTCAGCTATCATTCTCCAAATTTTGCCGGTGCTTCGTTCAAGTGATCTTTAATCGGCTCGTGTTCTCTTCGTTCTCATGTATCTAAATCCTCTCAAGTATCTTCGTTCATTTTATAATTCTTCCCGGTGTTTCTTTATCTTCTCTTCGTTCATTTCCAATTCTTACGGTGGTTTGCTCAAGATTCTATTCCATGGTTATCATATCAACTCACTCGTTGTTTTCCAAATTCTACCGGTGGTTCTTTGAAGACCTTCTCAAGTTGGCGCTATATCTATCTTAATCTTTTCTACGAGAATAAGTAATATGTCGAATCCATTGATTGTCATCAATTTAATTGGTGAAGGATAAGCATAATGTAATTCTAATTCTTGTTTTATCCAAGTGGTTAATTCCCTATTCCGGAGGCTCATCAAATTCTTGTTTCCATTTGTTCATCTTTCTTTACCGGAGTGCCAAGTTTTCTCTTTATCTCGTTGCTAAGCTTCATCTAATCATTGCAAGGCTTCAACCTTACTCTTCTCATCTTCCTTTCCGTTTGATCATTCTTTTGTTACGGGAGTTCGTCATGAAGGTTCTACATGATGGTTCATCAAGGATTTAATTCTTTCTCGAAGTGTTCATCGAGATTCTTTTCAAAGGAGCTCAAGTTTTCTTCATATTGTCATCCAGAGTGCATTTCTGTCTACCGTATCATTGGAGGTGATATTATGTCATTCTTGGTAATTTGAGTTCATGTTTTAATGATTCACATGCTGTCAAGATTGGGATATTTTAAATTCATCAATCTCGTCATTGGAGCTATCTTGGGTTATATTTCACCTAAAGCCTTCCCTAAGGATTGTTGCTATCTATGGTGTTTATAAATGACCCAAGTTATTCATCTATCCTCCCGGTGAATTAAGCTTCTCATCGCCTTGTTGTTATCAATCTAATATATCGTTTCTGTTAGTGGCAGAATTTCACCTCATAGTTTTGAGATGTTTTCCATAAGCCCACTACAGCCTTGTTCTTTTCGTTGCTGGTGTTCCAACAACTCCATTCGACCCTTCTCCTAAGGATGCCTTCTCAAACTCTTTTGTGGCAGAAGTTGGCATTTTCTTCTCCATTCTTTTATTTTAATCATCTTTCTTCTATTTCTTTCTCCCGGAGGCATTGTGTTGCTGCTCTCTTTGAACCTTCTTCTTGTCCTTGTCATGCTTATCCTTTTAACCAGAGTGTTGTGCCCCTTTGCTCATGCTCTTTCATTTTATCAAGTCTTTCATCTCTTTCCAACCAGAGTGCTATCCGAATTTGCTCTTCCTTGTTTTCCTCTTCCCTACCGAAGTGCTTTCGACTTCATTCATCTCCGTGTATTTTTTTCTCGATATGGATTAACCTCTTCAAGGTTCCTTGGTTTCACTCGTTTGCCAAAGAAGCAATTTAGTTTTACCTCTCCTCTTTCTCTTCCGTTGTCCCTCCGGTGCCATTCTAGATCTTGGGACGAGATCCTCTCGTAGTGGTGGAGTGTTGTAACGCCCCGAGACCGATGTGCCAGGTGTCCTCCAGTTATTCGCTGTTGTTGCCTTGTCTTTTGCTTGCGTGTCGCATCTTGCCATGTCATCATCCGCATTGCATCTTCATGTTTTCAAAACTTGCATCTGTCCCGGCCTCCTCATTCCGCCCGTTGTCCGTTCTGAGCCCAACCACACTTGCACGCGCCCGCGGCATGTCCGAAATAGTATTTTATAAGTGGCCAGAAAATGTTATCGGAATGGGTTGAAAGTTGGCGGGTGGTCTTGTTATAGTGTAGATAGACCGCCTGTCAAGTTTCATCGCATTCGGAGTTCGTTTGATAGCCCAACTGTTAAACTATAGCGGCAGTATAGCCGGTCTTTTCGTCGGACGTTTTCGGTCTTTGGAAACTGTTGTCGGGCTGCAATTCTCTCCTCTCCTCTCAGTCCATGGCCCTCTATACAGCCCACTAGACTCAACCTACCCCTTCTTGCGTCCGGAGCCGTCCGATGGCGATCGCACGGTCCAAAAACCCCTCCTAACCCCTCAAACCCTAACCCTGTCTATAAAAGGAAGCCTCCCCTTCCATTTTTGGCAGCAGACAACTCTCTCCTCAAAATCAGCGCGCCACCAGCCTCCTCCCACCTCCACCTCGCATTCCGTGCCGGCCTAACCTGCCGCCGCCACTTGGTGCTGCCCCAGCGGGCGAGCCGCCACCTGAACCCGCTGTCGCCGCCGCCTAGGGCCAGTGGCAGCACGCCACGTGCCCCTGCCAGCGCCTCCCTCCTCCCACCTCGCATCGGCCCGCCCGACCCAGATCGAGGCCCGCTCGAGCCCATCTGGGCCCGGACGAGCCGCATCGCTGCCCGCAACCGCAAGAGCCTCGCTGCCCTCGAGCTCCTTCGCCACCAACCCTCGCGTGACGCCTCCCACCGTCGTTTGCTGCTCCGGCGGGTCACCGGAGTCCGCCGTCGCCGGCGACCAGTCAGGTCGTGCTGCCGTTCTCCACCTCCTTCTCCCTGCCTTTCTTTCCTCTCTCTCGTCATGCCTCACCGCCATGAGTGCAGCTGTAGGAGCTTCGCCACCACCAATCTGGTAGGAGTCGCCATCCTCGTCCTAGAGTCGGTTGGAGCTCGCCCGTCGGCCCCGGATCCGACCTCTGGCACCGTTCTCGTGCCCCTCGCCTCGCCGTTTCGCGAGGGCCGTGCCGCCCTGCCTTCCCTCGATCCCCTCTGGATCGAGGAGGAGGACGACGGCAGGCACGCCGACCGCGTGGGCCGCATCCAGTGCCGAGCC
>NC_041380.1:157941025-157944154 GCF_002162155.2 Triticum dicoccoides
GTACGCCCAGTTTTGGCCCATAGTATGTTTTTTTTGTGTGCTGCGTTTTTAGCATTTATCCTCAGAGTTACTATTTTACAGAAAGCCCCCTAAACTTCATGCATTTAATAACTCCACAACCGTGCATCGGATCTAAATAAATTATATATGAAACTTGTTTAGAATTTCATCTAGTTTCATAATATGCAACCTTCATCTATGTTTAAAATGTTTAAAATGATGTTTGATTAAATTTGCTAGATGGCATGTTAAAATGATTTCTTTCATAACTAAATAACCATAGCTCGGATTTTAATAAACTTTATATGTAATTGGGGTAGAAAATGCCTACTTTAACATGGTGACCTTTATTTGCATGTTAAACAACTCTAAAATTGTGTTTAGGGCATAACAGTACCAAATCTATAATATGCTCATGAGGAGTTTCCGGAATTGTTGTTCGTTGCTTCCGGCCTCATTTAACCTTGACTAGATAGGTAGTTTTCATTTGCTTCACCTCTTGCCATGCTAACAACATTTAATCTTGTTGGGTACATAAACGAGAGAGAACTAAACAAGTCATGTGGTTTTTAGTCAATATGCAACTCGTTGCATATTGAGCTCCACTTAATTTGTAGTGTTGTTTGTTGCACTTTGCCATGCCATGCCCTCTTTAAACCGGACATGCATCATTCTTGTTTGTGCATCATGCCATGTCTATGTGGTGGTTGTTTACTATGTTGTGTGCTTGTTTTTCGGTGTTGCTTCTTTGGGTTGGTTCCGATAACGTTGCGATTGTGAGGATCCGTTCGACTACGTCCGTTTGTCTTCTTCATGGACTCGTTCTTCCTCCTTGCGGGATTTCAGGCAAGATGACCATACCCTCGAAATCACTTCTATCTTTGCTTGCTTAGTTGCTCTCTCTTTTGCTATGCCTATGCTGCGATACCTACCACTTGCTCATCATGCCACCCATATTGTTGAACCAAGCCTCTAACCCACCTTGTCCTAGCAAACCGTTGATTGGCTATGTTACCGCTTCGCTCAGCCCTTCTTATAGCGTTGTTAGTTGCAGGTGAAGATTGAAGTTTGTTCCTTGTTGGAACATGGAGATGTTGTTCCTTGTCGGAACATGTTTACTTGTTGGGATATCACAATATATCTTATTTAATTTAATGCATCTATATACTTGGTAAAGGGTGGAAGGCTCAGCCCTATGCATGGTGTTTTGTTCCACTCTTGCCGCCCTAGTTTCCGTCATATCGGTGTTATGTTCCCGGATTTTGCGTTCCTTACGCGGTTGGGCTATTATGGGAACCCATTGACAGTTCGCCTTAAGTAAAGCTCTTCCAGCAATGCCCAACATTGGTTTTACCATTCGCCACCTAGCCTCTTTTTCCCTTGGGTTTCGCGGACTCAAGGGTCATCATCATTTTACCCCCCCCCCGGGCCAGTGCTCCTCTGAGTGTTGGTCCAAACTGTCAGCCGCCGGTGGCCACCAGGGGCAACTCTGGGCTGGCCTACCGGAAGTTTAGACAATCTGAGTGTGCCCTGAGAACGAGATATGTGCAGCTCCTATCGGGATTTGTCGGCACATTCGGGCGGTGTTGCTGGTTTAGTTTTACCCTGTCAAAATGTCTTGTAGAACTGGGATACCGAGTCTGATCGGAATGTCTCGGGAGGAGGTCTATTCCTTCGTTGACCGTGAGAGCTTGGGATGGGCTAAGTTGGGACACCCCTGCAGGGATTTGAACTTTCGAAAGTCGTGCCCGCGGTTATGGGCAGATGGGAACTTGTTAACGTCCGGTTGTAGAAAACCTGAAGTTGACCTTAATTAAAATGAATCAACAGCGTGTGTTACCGTGATGGTCTCTTTCCGGCGGAGTCCGGGAAGTGAACACGGTGTTGGAGTTATGCTTGACGTAGGTTGTTCTAGGATCACTTCTTGATCATAGTTTCTCGACCGTGCATTGCCTTCTCTTCTCGCTCTCATTTGCGTATGTTAGCCACCATATATGCTAGTCGCTTGCTGCAGCTCCACGTCTTACCTTTACCTTACCCATAAGCTTAAATAGTCTTGATCGCGAGGGTGCGAGATTGCTGAGTCCACGTGACTCACAGATACTTCCAAAACCAGTTTGCAGGTGCCGATGAGTCCGTGCAGATGGCGCAACCAAGCTCAAGGAGGAGCTCGATGAAGATCTTGTCCTTTGTGTTGTTTCGTTCTAGTTGATCAGTAGTGGAGCCCAGTTGGGATCGTTCGGGGACCTTTGTCGCATTTGGGGTTCTTCTTTTATTTTGGTTCCATAGTCGGACCTTGTTTGTAACTGGTTGATGTAATGCTTTATTTATGTATTTGTGTGAAGTGGCGATTGTAAGCCAACTATGTATCTCTTTCCCTTATGTATTACATGGGTTGTGTGAAGATTACCTCACTTGCAACATTGCTTTCAATGCGGTTATGCCTCTAAGTCGTGCTTCAACACGTGGGAGATATAGCCGCATCAAGGGCGTTACATGTTGTTGTTGTCATGCATCTCATATCATGTCATCATGTGCATTGCATTTGCATACGCGTTCGTCTCATGCATCCGAGCATTTTCCCCGTTGTCCGTTCTGTATTCCGGCGCTCCGTTCTCCTCCGGTGGTCATTTCTACCTTTATTTCGTGTGTGGGGATTAAACATTTATGGATTGGACCGAGACTTGCCAAGCAGCCTGGGTTTACTACCGGTAGACCGCATGTCAAGTTATGTACCATTTGGACTTCGTTTGATGCTCCAACAGTTAACCGAGGGACCGAGAAGGCCTCGTGTGTGTTGCAGCCCAACACCCCTCCAATTTGTCCCAAAACCCACCAAAACCCACTCCATCATCTAGAGCGTTCGATCACGATCGCGTGGCCGAAAACCGCACCTCATTTGGACTCTCCTAGCTCCTCCTATGCCTATATAAAGGCCCCCCTCCGAAATTCACGGATCTCTCCCCCCCGAAACCCTAGCCTCCGTCTTCCTCCGCGCGCCGGACAACGTCTGCCGGCGCCGGACATGTCCGACTCGCCCCACCGTTGCCACGTGGCATCTCCCCATTCGCCCGGCCGCCTTCCTCTGCCGCCGAGCCCGGATCAGGCCCCCGCGGCCCAGTCGCCAAG
>NC_041380.1:157944447-157946836 GCF_002162155.2 Triticum dicoccoides
CCGGCAAGCTGCGCCGCCGCCTTCACTTCGCCGCGCCGCCGTGGCCGCCATCGCCGCCCCGCCACACTCCTCGCCGGCGCCGCCCGCGGCAAGCCTCGGCCTTGCCGCCCGACGCGCCTTCCACCCCGGCCGGCCCCGGATCCGGCGAGATCCGGCCGGCTAGCTCCTCCGGTGAGCGCCTCCGCACCTCCTCGTCCCCTACTTCCTCTCCGGCGAGCTCTGCTACAAGAACTCCGGCGAGGTGCTTTGGGAACCGTGCCGGCGATCCAGATCTGAGGGACCCTAGGGTTGACTTTTGCCCCGTTTCTAGTTTTTTTTGCATATTTCAACGTGCCGTAACTTTGCATCTGTAGATTCGTTTTGGGCGTGTAGCATATCAAAATGTCCGTCTCAGAGAACACAACATTTCATCTCATTGCAGCATTTTCATTTGAGTTCATCTTGATGCCCGAAATGCTGTTAGAAGAGTGCTACTTGAGATAATTGTCAGATCTGCTGCTCCAAATAGCTATTTGTCATTTTTGCCATGATTATTGTGTGCATGATATGCCCATGAGCTCTACATGTGTTTTGTCATATGCTTTGTCATCTTTCCAAAGGTGCTATCCTTGTATTTTTGTGATATGTGTGGTGACTAGCACAAGCTTGCAAAGTGGAGCATTCGTTAATGCTGATTTCAGGGACTTGGCAATTCCACTAAGTCCTTGATCTGTTTTTATCAATATGCCATATGTTCATGTTGTTTCCTAGTGATCCGTGCCTCTTTTGAAGATGATCAGTAAGGGTGATTTGTTAATCTTATAGTTCTCTATCCATCCATGTCTTTGTTTGCAATTATGGAGCACGCTAGCTTGAGTCAATCGAGCTCTACTTTTGCTATTTCGTGAATCTGGGCAGATTGTCTACTTGTTAGTGATTTTGCCGAGGATGTTGTAGTTGATCCGTGCATGCTATGTTATTGTTCTTGCCATGTCTAGCTTGTATAATGTGTATTCTTGATGGGTGTATGCTTACTTTGTCATGCCTTGCTCTGTAGTGAGTGCATCAAGCTCGTAAACATGCCTACTTGATATCTGATTTGCATGCTCCAGTTTTTCACTAAGTCTGTGATCTGATTATGTTTTTGCCATGTTCACATGCTTGCAATTGTATTTTCTGATCCCTTTTGGCTCAAGGTCACTAAGGGACTTTTGTTAAGCTATTTGAGTAGCTCTATGCCAGGCCTTGCTTTGCCATGTTAAGTTCCTTTAGCATATAGTTTTCATGCTCCAAAGTGTGCTACCTGATCTGAAATTCCAGACAAGTGTTAATTTCACTAAGTCTGAAATCTGTTTACCAATTGCACTTTTATCATGCGTGTTTGGACCTTTTAATGGATGAATTGGCTGTAGCTCAGTGTTCATCTTTTGTTAAGCATTATGAGTGGATCCCTGCCATGTATTTTGTTGCCATGTTTCAGTGTTGTAACATGTCTAACTTGTTGCATTTAGATGGCTACTTGCTGTTTATCGCAGACCCGTGCCATATTTGTTTTGCTTACCATTTCCAAACTGTGTCTCCGATTCCGGTGTTCTTTATATCGATTTCAACCGAAATCACCTCACCTTTACAGTGGCACTCTTGGATTTCCAAGTTGAGGCCAGGTTCATTCATCTCTTGTCAAATCTTGCATATGCATCACATACCGCATCCCGCATAGCATATCATGTTTGCATCATGTTGTTTGAGCTTTGCATGTGGTTGATTGTGTCCTTTTTGCTTGTTTGTCTTGTTTGGGTAGAGCCGGGAGACAAGTTCGCTAACGAGGAGCCCATTGAGTTTGCTTTCGAGGATCCAGTCAACTCTGACAACTTTGCAGGCAAGATGATCATACCCTCGAAATCACTTCTATCTTTGCTTTGCTAGATGCTCGCTCTTTTCCTATGCCTATGCTACGATGCCTACCACTTGCTTATCATGCCTCCCAAATTGCCATGTCAAACCTCTAACCCACCATGTCCTAGCAAACCGTTGATTAGCTATGTTACCGCTTTGCTCAGCCCCTCTTATAGCGTTGCTTGTTGCAGGTGAAGATTGGAGATCGTTCCTTGTTGGAACATTATTTTCTTGTTGGGATATCATTATAGTATCTTGTTATCTTAATGCATCTATATACTTGGTAAAGGGTGGAAGGCTCGGCCTTTTGCCTAGTGTTTTGTTCCACTCTTGTCGCCCTAGTTTCCGTCATATCGGTGTTATGTTCCCGGATTTTGCGTTCCTTACGCGGTTGGGTGATAATGGGAACCCCTTGACAGTTCGCCTTGAATAAAGCTCCTCCAGCAATGCCCAACCTTGGTTTTACCATTTTCCACCTAGCCTCTTTTTCCCTTGGGTTTCCGGAGCCCAAGGG
>NC_041380.1:157947186-157978753 GCF_002162155.2 Triticum dicoccoides
AGTGCTCCTCTGAGTGTTGGTCCGAACCGGGCAGCCTGCGGGGCCACCTCGGGGAAACTCGAGGTTTGGTTTTACTCGTAGCTTGACCTATCTGAGTGTGCCCTGAGAACGAGATATGTGCAGCTCCTATCAGGATTTGTCGGCACATTCGGGCGGTGTTGCTGGATTTGTTTTAACTTGTCGAAGTGTCTTGTAGAACCGGGATACCGAGTCTGATCGGAGTGTCTCGGAGAAGGTATATCATTCGTTGATCGTGAGAGCTTGTCATGGGCTAAGTTGGGACTCCCCTGCAGGGATTTGAACTTTCAAAAGCCGTGCCCGCGGTTATGGGCAGATGGGAATTTGTTAATGTCCGATTGTAGATAACTTGAACCTTAACTTAATTAAAATGAATCAACTGTGTGTGTTACCGTGATGGTCTCTTCTCGGCGGAGTCCGGGAAGTGAACATGGTGTTGGAGTAATTCTTGCCATAGGTTGTTCTCTAGTTATTCGTTCGTGCATTGCCTTCTCTTCTCGCTCTCTTTTGCGAACAGGTTAGCCACCATATATGCTAGTCGCTTGCTGCAGCTTCACATATTTACCTTGCCTTACCTATAAGCTTAAATAGTCTTGATCGCGAGGGTGCGAGATTGCTGAGTCCCTGTGGCTCACAGATTACTTCCAAACCAGATGCAGGGCCTGATGACTCCGTTCCAGATGACGCGCTTGAGCTCAAGTGGGAGTTCGACGAGGACTCACGTCGTTACTATGTGTCTTTCCCTGATGATCAGTAGTGGTGCTCAGTTGGGGCGATCGGGACCGTGTCGCATGTTGGGTTGATCATTTATTTTGGCACCGTAGTCGGGCCATGAGTGATTGGATGATGTAATGCTATTTATGTACTACTTCCACTACGAACTCGGTCCGTCCCAAAAATGCAGGCTTCAAAGGTATAACTGCCGAGACGATGACCCGTGGAACGAATGCATGTTGGTGATGTATGAGATACTCGTGCTTGCTCCATGCTCGAATTGTTGGTGCACGTTGCCCCTCTTTTGCCTTGTCACCGTCGTCGAACCGTGGGAACCCGGTAACCGGGATCACCCCACCATATATTGATACGCCCCCATCACTTTTCCTTTTGTACCAGCATCTCAATCGAGTTACCAGAACCGGAATGTTGTCGTGGCACCATTTCCGTTGTCGTTGCCGTGGCACCCCTTTCGTTTCCGCCACGATGACAAATGCCTCATATCTTATCATGTCAACATTTTCATAAATACTGCATAAAACTTGCACACGTCATTCGCATCATGATAATAACATTTAAATGTTTAAAATTGTTGTTGCACCAAATTGATAATTGCATATGGGGATTTACCGGATTTGTTGTTTGTTATATCCGGCCCCATTTAAATTGTTTAGATAGTATAGTTTTGTTATGCTCCACCTCTTGCCATGTTAACCAACATTTAATATTGTTGAGTACATAAACAAGAGAGAACTAAAAAATTGATGTGGTGTTCCGTCAATATGCAACTCGTTGCATATTGAGCTCCACTTAACTTGTAGTTTTGTTTGTGCCCTTTACCATGCCATGCATTTTTAAACCGGACATGCATCATAATTGTTTGCGCATCATGCCATGTTTATGTGATGGTTGTTTACTATGTTGTTTGCTTCTTTCCGGATTGCTTCTCGCGTTAGCTTCGGTTTCATTCCGGAGTTGTGAGGATCCATTCGACTACCTTCGTTTGCCTTCTTCATGGACTCGTTCTTCTTCCTTGCGGGATCTCAGGCAAGATGATCATACCCTCGAAATCACTTCTATCTTTGCTTGCTAGTTGCTCGCTCTTTCGCTATGCCTATGCTACGATGCCTACCACTTGCTTATCATGCCTCCCATATTGTTGAACCAAGCCTCTAACCCACCTTGTCCTAGCAAACTGTTGCTTGGCTATGTTACCGCTTTGCTCAGCCCCTCTTATAGCGTTGTTAGTTGCAGGTGAATATTGAAGCTTGTTCCATGTTGGAACATGGATATTTTGTTGGGATATCACAATATCTCTTATTTAATTAATACATCTATATACTTGGTAAAGGGTGGAAGGCTCGGCCTTATGCCTGGTGTTTCGTTCCACTCTTGCCGCCCTAGTTTCCGTCATATCGGTGTTATGTTCCCGGATTTTGCGTTCCTTACGCGGTTGGGCTATATTGGGAACCCCTTGACAGTTCGCCTTGAATAAAACTCTTCCAGCAATGCCCAACATTGGTTTTACCATTCGCCACCTAGCCTTTTCTTTCCCTTGGGTTATGCAGACTCAAGGGTCATCATTATTTTACCCCCCCCCGGGCCAGCGCTCCTCTGAGTGTTCGTCCAACCTGTCAGCTGCCGGTGGCCACCAGGGGCAACTCTGGGTTGGCCTACCCGTACCTAAGACAATCTGAGTGTGCCCTAAGAAAGAGATATGTGCCGCTCCTATCGGGATTTGCCGGCACATTCGGGCGGTGTTGCTCGTTTAGTTTTACCTTGTCGAAATGTCTTGTAACCGGGATTCCGAGTCTGATCGGGTCTTCCCGCTAGAAGGAATATCCTTCGTTGACCGTGAGAGCTTGTCATGGGCTAAGTTGGGACACCCCTGCAGGGATTTGAACTTTCGAAAGCCGTGCCCGCGGTTATGGGCAGATGGGAATTTGTTAATGTCCGGTTGTAGAAAACCTGAAGTTGACCTTAATTAAAATACATCAACCGCGTGTGTAACTGTGATGGTCTCTTTCCGGCGGAGTCCGGGAAGTGAACACGGTGTTGGAGTTATGTTTGACGTAGGTTGTTCTAGGATCACTTCTTGATCATAGTTGTTCGACCGTGCTTTTGCCTTCTCTTCTCGCTCTCATTTGCGTATGTTAGCCACCTAATATGCTAGTCTCTTGCTGCAGCTCCACTTCATACCTTTTACCCTACCTATAAGCTTAAATAGTCTTGATCGTGAGGGTGTGAGATTGCTGAGTCCCCGTGATTCACAGATACTTCCCAAACCAGCTTGCAGGTGCCGTTGAACTGTGCAGATGACGCAACCGAGCTCAAGGAGGAGCTCAATGAAGGTCGTTCTCGTTATGTCGTTTCCGTCTCCAGTTTATCAGTAGTGGAGCCCAGTTGGGGTCGATCGGGGATCTGTGTAGCTTTTGGGGTAGTCTTCTTTTATTTTGGGTTCCGTAGTCGGACCTTGATTGTATCTGGATGATGTAATGCTTTATCCATGTAATTGTGTGAAGTGGCGATTTGTCACATCCCAAGTTCTGGTAATGCCTAGTGCTAACATATGGTGTTGCATCATGTCTACTTTACTCAGAAAATTGAAATGGGGATGACAGAACCCCCAGCACCCCATTAATCCAGCTAGGATTTACTAAAATCTTTTTCAATGAACCTGAAATGCCCTTCTAAAATGTTCATCATCTTTGCCTTGGTCTTAAACCTCTGACAGAAATGGTGCACATATTTATAGGACATCATAGGGCCACTGAATTAAATCATACTCCATTTGCATTCGGGCATTTAAATGCTATAGAATATTTTAGATGTCCAAATAATCCTAAACTGAAATGTTCCATGTTGGTTATATGCTAAACAGTGGGCATGAGCAGTTTGGTGATTTTTGAAAGTGCCTAAGAATTTTTAGAAAAGCCACAAAGTTGCAGAAAAATATAAAACAGGAAATAAAATAGAGAAAGGAGAAACTTACCTGGCTTACCTGCAGCCCAGCTGTGCGGCCCAACACTGTAGCTAGCCCAGCCCAACTCCTCCCCTGTCTTCAACCTCATGCCAGTAGGCATGAGGGCGTGTGCCCGCGGCACGCACGCGCGCGCTCGGCCACCTCCTGCTTTCTCGGGGCGCCCTGAGCCTTCCGTCACGCCACGCCACCCCCCCGACCCATATGGATCAATCTCTCCCTCCCTCGCTCTCCCCCTCGCCCATTCCCCGCCATGGCCGAAGCCTCCATGGACACACCGCCGCCATTCGCCGCTGCCATTGCCCTTCCCACGCCATCCAGCTATGCCACGAGCTCCGCCTCGACCCCCGCGTCCTCTGCACCAATCCAGGCGCCGCCAGGAGCTCCGTGACGACGACTCCGAGCTCTTCTTCCTCCTCGGACCCGTGGATCACTGCCGTCGATTCACCGGACCCCGTGCCTCCCCTTCCTCGCCAGCAGCACCAGAAGAACTGCGGTGAGCTGCTGTATCGTTTCCCTCATGCCCCGTTGCCTAATTTGCGCCCTAGCTAGCTCCACCACCCCGCCTGAAAGCTTGCTCACCGCCGGCCATGTCGCCGCCGTGGCTAGAGCCCGCAAACGTCACGTCAGAGCATGTTTTCGTCCTCAGCGCGTTCCCAGGAACCCAGAACACCTACCCACTCGTCCTCCCGTGCACCGTAGCACGCTGTCCACCTTCGCCGAACTCCGGCCGCCGCGGAAGCGGACACCGCCGTTGATCTAGGTCGTCTCCAGCGACCCGACTAGCACCAGCCGACATGGACGAGGCTCAGGGTCCCAACGGTGCCATCCGCTCCATGAACCGTGGCCTGTGCTGCGATTCCGTGCATCGCCGCCATCTCGAACCTCGCCGGCGGTTAGTCGCCGGCAGGTTTGACCGATTTGACCGGGGGTTTGACCCCGTCTGACCAGGGTTTGACCACCCTGGGTCACTGATGCGTGGGGCTAGCCCTGCTAATTAACCTAGGTTAGTGTTAATTTAGTTAGTTAGTTTTAATTAGCCTCTGACATGTGGGCCCAGGCCTTAACTAAACTAGATTAGGTTTAGTTTAATTTTAGTTAACCTTGTTAGTTAACTGTGTCACTAACGTGTGGACCCCACACGTCAGGTTTGACCTGGACCGAGCCGTTGACCTGCTGACGTCACTGTGAGGTCATGCTGACGCTGTAAAGCACTTTCTGGATTTAAGTTTATTCAGAAAATTCTAGAAATTAGTATAAACTTCTAAAAATCATAGAAAATCAACCGTAACTCCAAATGAAATAAATTATATATGAAAAATTATCAGAAAAATTCAAGGAATCCATCTGTACCATTTTCATGCATGTTTGAGCAAGTTAACCTCACTGTTTAGGATGAAACATGATTAGGGCAAATTTCATAATAGGTTTGGAGTTGGAATTGATATAGTTTTGAATTCCCCTTCAATTAAAATGACTTTCTGTTGCATTAGCCCAAATCACAGCATATTGCCATGTCAGGATCATGCATCATATTGTTGCATTGCATTGATTGTACTCTCCCTCTCTGTTGCCAGTATTCGTCCCCTCTCGATAGACGTACTTCCGACGATGAGTTTGATGACACCAATGAAGAGCTATAATATCTTCAGAAGTGCCAGGCAAGCGAAACACCCTTGTTCATTCCGATACAATCCCACTCTCTCGCTCCTGCTCTCTTTTACTGCATTAGGACAACAACGATTCAACTGTTACATGTTGCGGTAGTTGAACCCCTTTCCTCTGCATGACCTGTCATTGCCACAGTAAATAGATGAAACCCACTAGCATGAGTAGGAGTTGTTTGAGCCCTGATGTGCCTACTCATTCATGCTTATTTGTCATGCCTGCTACTGCTTAGAGTTGAGTCAGGTCTGATTCATCGCGGATGAATTGGAATAGTGATGAACATGTCCTACTGTGTGTGAGCTAAGTGTGTAAACACGATTTGGTAAAGGTAGCGGTGAGAGGCCATGTAGGAGTACATGGTGGGTTGTCTCATTGAAACCGTCCTTAGGAACTGAGTTATGTGTTTGTGATCCATGAAACAGTTACTACCATGCATTGGGCCCGAAACCAATGGACCCTCTCGGCTTCTTGATCACCCTTGTCCTCTGTCCAGGAGTTGCAACTAGTTTCTGGTGTTTATAGGATATGTGTTGGCGGCCGTGCATAGCACTGACCCTAGGGGTGGGCTATGATGCGGTAGATACACCATGGCCGGGCATGCCGGGCTCCCGTTTGGTGTCTCGGAACCCTGTACACATCGTCCGGGGCCGTATGTGGAAACCTCGGCCGGACTCCCTACGGACGGAACCTGGATAGGCAATAAACCTGGACTAGAGACTTGAGTGTTTAGGTAGGCTGTGGTCGACTCCCTCGTTGGGCTTCCGCTTGAAGGTTGCCGAGTACATGTCGTGTAAATGGCGGTAAGTGGTCAGAGCGTGTGTGAAGAAGTACACCCCTACAGGGTTAACATCATCTATTCGAATAGCCGTGTCCGCGGTAATGGACTTCTGGGTTGCCTATAACAGTTCATAGACAAGTGAAAGTGGATACTCTAAAACTCGCAAGATAAGTGTGAGTGCTATGGATGGCCTTCTCGTAGGGAGACGAGAGCGGATCCATAGTGGTGTATTGAATGGTGAACGTGTGGACTCATGTGCGCCACCTCAAAAGAGTTGCTTGCAGTCATAGTTCAGATTAGCCACTGAGTCAAAGCTGGCTTGCTGCAGTTAAACTCCACCACCCCCTTTGTTGATACCGGTGCATATGTAGTTAGTTCTGATGTAAGTCTTGTTGAGTACCTTTGTACTCACGTTCGCTTAATTTATGTTTTGCAGAGAGAGAGACTTCCGTCTCGCTAGTAGTTCCGCGTGGACTTTGACGTTAGCTTGATACCTCAGCTACGATCTTGTGCCCTCGGCAGGATCTGGTAGATAGTCAGGCTTCTTAGCCTTTTTCATTTGTAGACGTCTGTACTCAGACATGTTAAGCTTTCGCATGTGCTTGATTTGTATGCTATGATTGTTGGGTCATGAGACCCATGTTTGTAATATCTCGCTCCTCGGAGCCTAATGAATAAATGTTTGAGTCGTAGAGTCTTGTTGTGATGCCATGTTGTATTTACACATGTCGAGCATATTGTGTGTATGATTGAAATGTTTGGTATGTGTGGGATCCGACAATCTAGTTGTTTATCCTTGGCAGCCTCTCTTATGGGGAAATGTAGTCTTGTGCTTCCATGAGCCATAGTAGTCCGCTACAGCCCGGTTCACCGGAGTCCTGTTAGCCCAGCACTACTGCTCAGGACACTTGACTGGCCGGCATGTGTTTCAGTTCGTTCCTGTGTCTGTCCCTTCAGGGAAATGTCACGCGGTAACATCCGGAGTCCTGCCTAGCCTGCTACAGCCCGGGTTCCCGGAGTCCTGTTAGCCCAGTGCTACAGCCCGGATATACACGCCGCTGACCGACATGCTCGATGTGATTCATGTATGCCTGTTCCCATAGGTTAGTGCCGCTTTGGGTTCACGACTAGCCATGTCGGCCCGGGTTCTCTGTCATATGGATGCTAGCAACACTATCATATACGTGAGCTAAAAGGCGCAAACGGTCCCGGGCCATGGTAAGGCGACACCCGTGGGAATACCGTGTGTGAGGCTGCAAAGTGATATGAGGTGTTACCGGCTAGATCGATGTGACTTGGAATCGGGGTCCTGACAGCTTTGGTATCAGAGCCAGGCTGCCTGTAGGATTACCAAGCCAAACTAGTCGAAGTTGAGTCTAGAAATGCTTTAGTTATATACGAGAATTGATTGTGGAAGGGAACGTAAGCCTCTTTTTGCTCCTTATACCTTATGCCTTCTGATCTGAGTCATTCTCTTCTCATTCACGTGGGTTAAGAAACTAGGCCTTCTCATCTATCTATCAGGATGACGTGTTACTAATCCGTGGACTTATAGGATTGTTGGATTCAAGTGTCAGTTCAGTTCCTTTTACCTCCGTATGCTCATAGCTGGCCTCAAAACCTTGATATTGTGTTGTTGAGTGGTTATGCCACCATTTTGCAGGATGTCTCAAATCGTTTTGAGCATTTACAGCCGTTATGCTGTCCGAGTCATCCCAGGTTTCTAAGTAGTCTGATGCATTTGCAAATCCTTTCTTTCCATTTCTGATATCCTTTTGGGCCAGATTAATCACACTAATCGGTGAGTTGAGGTACTCTGTTGTCTTGACATATATGTTGGAGCTATCATTATGACCCTAGGTGTTTTAGGGAGTCACTTAGTAATATAGCCATGTTTTGTGTTCCGGTGTGATGATTCTGGCCACCATTCTCGAAAGCATCCTGTGATGCCATGTAGTGGTAGGTATTCTATTCATGGGTTCTTGAACCCGAGATTCACCCTACTTATCTCATGTTGATAGTGTTGCTAGTTCCTTTAAGATACTAGTAACCTTTGCGATAGTCCTCGAGATCCATGGTATTTCCTTCTTCCAAATACCATGAACCATTAAGGCAGAAGTTCTTTGAACCAAAAGATCACCATTAGAGTACTCCTAAGGAGTTCTCCATTCATAATTGTGTCTCTGCCAGTCCTACCTCTCAGCATGGGTCATCCGGAAGAAATATGTTGACTTGTTCGGCATACTAACCTATGCATCCACAACTCAGAAAGATATATGTTCCTTGAGTTGTCCCTCTGTAGTTGTATTCTGATCCTTGTCTATTAGTTGATAGCCAAGTTTATGTCGTGCATTCGTGTTATCGATGCCTAGTATTCTTGTGGTTCGTCAAGCTGATCTATTTCAGAATGACTAGGAGAAACAAACTCCAGTACCTCATCCATATCCAGGATTGGGTCAAAGCAGTTGTATTCCGCAGATCAAATGCAATCAAGCTTTGATTCTGTTCTACCCTGAAGTATTACCCACTTTTATGTCAGGAACGTCATGAGAATTGCACCTTATCTTATGAATTCTTGATGCAGTGATACTCTCGCCATCATCGTTCATTCCTCGATCCTGTGTTGCCATAACCGGAATGCCGACAAGTGAACTGTGATGTGTGAAATCAATACTCCTAGCCACCTCGATGCTTGGTAGTTAATGGACAATATTCTCATTCTTAGCGTGTTGGTTATTGAATCATCATTCTAAGATTGATCATGCTACCTGATCCTTTTCCCTAGTGCACTCTTCGATCAAGAGTTGGGACTGTGTCTATCCTTACTTATTTGATCATATCGTCTTGCCCTGAAAAGCAAGATTGTCTCGAGCTTAGTAACATATCGGTGGTTCGTTATTTCCGAAGATCTTCTCGGAAGTATTACCTGGCTATCACCTGACCGGTATGTTGAGTTCGTGATTAAATGGGTTTTCTTATAAATCACCTCTTCTCCAAGAATCTGTGTTGGATATCCCTGAGCTAGTTGGTTAAGCTAAACAACAACTTGGAGAGTTGGAAGATAAAAGGCTTTGCCAAATTTGGTTCTTCCTGAAGGGATATTTTTGTGTTGTGTGTGTGTCGAAGAAAGATGATATCTTCACCAATTGGTCCTCGTGATCAGTTGTTGGATCTATTGTCTTGTCAAAACTTTGACTTGAGTATGGGTTATCGTCAAGTCAAATCAGAACCAACGATGTTCGTAGTGTTGTCTTACTCGTGGTTGATCCCTCGAGAATACACCATTACATGTTTTGGTCTGACCAATGCTATCACCATGTTCACATGATGGTGGAAGTCCAGTGATATGGAAATTCCGATGAGTTGTTGTTGAGCCCATCAGCAGCATCTTATTTTCTCCATGGCTCATGTCAAACATCAAGCTAGTGTTGGAAACTTGTGCAAGCATATCTTCATGCTCTGTTCATGAAGTATCTGTCTGGATGAAAGAAGTGACTTCCTCTGGTTCACGTGCAATCGATGCAAGTTGCCGCCGTGAATTCGAGAAAGATTGTTTTTGTTTCCTCTGGAATCTTCCCAAGTTAGTCATGCATAGGTGCGAAGTACTCTATGGTTTGATAGGTTGGCTGCCTCCATTCTATATGTGTTTCCTAGCACACCAAGCCACTGACTGATTTGTTCAAGGAGAAGAAGTTCCTTCTTAAGAATCATGACTTATGTCAAGACTTCATTATCCTCGATGACGGTTCCCCAACCTGAACTTGGTAGTTTTTTATTATAAGACTACCACGTGGTCACGCTTGTCTCGGATAGCGTGTTCACAGGTTTGTAGCAGAACCAGCTCATGTTTTGGAGCCTGCTATCGCAGTTCATTCCCCGAGAATCTCGCAACGTCATCTCGTCAAATTTTGTTGCAAACCTTCATTTTCCTTTCTAGACTCGATGAGTCTGGAATATCCTTACACCAACCAGATCTGAATCTCAGGCAGATATGATGGTTGGAGCATTTTCCAAGAACTATAATATCGGTCTCTCGATAATCGGTAAAGTGGATGTCGTGGCCAACACACCCAGTCGGAAGATCTATTATTGTAGTATCTTGATTGAAGAAGTTGGCCACCTCTCTATAAGGATTTCGTAGGATTTTCTCCAGAAGTTGTTCCTTATGGATCCTTTGTATTCCGAAGTCCGACCACTACTTGATGGCTATGTTGATGCTTTAAAGCATGACCATGGTAACCAATACATCAAGGGGAACATTAGAAGAGGAGTGCTAAATGTCTCTCGGTCGATCATCCAGATTTTGATTCCTTGGCCTCGCTAAGGTGAAATCTGAGAACGTGTTATCTTTCTTTGCATCTGCATCTTCCACCATTATTCATCATGGTAGCATGTTGTGTTGCCAGGATCCTTGACACGGATATTGGTAAAACCTTGATTGATACGGAAATGCTCAAGTTCTTGAGAGCATGCTTAAGCACTAGGATTTATCGTCGGCATTAACTGGGATCCGTTCTCAGTTTCTTCGATTATGCCATAACCTTTCAAACAGTGGAATCTCTCTCTACTGTTGGGTTCCTCCCCAGTTACTAGAATCATTCCCAGCATTTGCATTTTGTTCCCAGCTTGCACCTCCATTGTGTCCTCCTACTACGGACTACCCTTCTCAGTAATTACTGATCAGGATCATCTTCAAAGTGGTCCTACCACGGGTTCCATCTATTTCCGATGATAAACAAATCATCCATCGCGTTTTCTTCAACAAGGTAGTCCACATCATCTATTCTAGTATGAGTATGCCATTTCTTCAAGCTCCTTCACGTGATCGTTTGTGATTGCCTCAGGCTGGTGAGAAGAGTTTCAATGATCTCTGAATCAAAAGTAATTCTTTTTGCCACTTAAGGGAATATTTCTACGAGTCACCTTTCCCTAAGGTGTCCCGTTATGGAATCATGGAAATTACCTCCTCGCTACTTTGAAACCATGCACCATCCTACTCCAGCGTGGAATTGTTGCCTACCAATTTGAACCCTTGTCATCTATTACCTTCCATCTCTCTCGATGTGTGTTTTGTGTCTCAGCTCAAGGGATGTTCTAATGTCTCACTCCATGAGTTGATCTTGAGTTGCTCGATCTTTTGAGAAGATTGTTTCCTGTAGAGTTTCCTTCCCTCTTCATCGTGTTGCATGAAGATCTCGAAGACAAATACGTCAAGAGCAATGTGATGCAATATATCGGTATCTTCGAGAAGGAAACTTGGATCAAGAAGACTGTGATAGTTTTGTGACCCCTCTATCTTCTTACTCCACTTCTTGAATCTCGGGACGAGATTCTTGTTTTAGTGGGGGTGAGTGGTCACATCCCAAGTTCTGGTAATGCCTAGTGCTAACATATGGTGTTGCATCATGTCTACTTTACTTAGAAAATTGAAATGGGGATGACAGAACCCCCAGCACCCCATTAATCCAGCTAGGATTTACTAAAATCTTTTTCAATGAACCTGAAATGCCCTTCTAAAATGTTCATCATCTTTGCCTTGGTCTTAAACCTCTGACAGAAATGGTGCACATATTTCTAGGACATCATAGGGTCACTGAATTAAATCATACTCTATTTGCATTCGGGCATTTAAATATTATAGAATATTTTATATGTCCAAATAATCCTAAACTGAAATGTTCCATGTTGGTTATATGCTAAACAGTGGGCATGAGCAGTTTGGTGATTTTTGAAAGTGCCTAAGCATTTTTAGAAAAGCCACAAAGTTGCAGAAAAATATAAAACAGGAAATAAAATAGAGAAAGGAGAAACTTACCTGGCTTACCTGCAGCCCAGCTGTGCGGCCCAACACTGTAGCTAGCCCAGCCCAACTCCTCCCCTGTCTTCAACCTCGTGCCAGTAGGCACGAGGGCGTGTGCCCGCGGCACGCACGCGCGCGCCCGGCCACCTCCTGCTTTCCCGGGGCGCCCTGAGCCTTCTGTCGCGCCACGCCACCCCCCCCAGACCCGTATGGATCAATCTCTCCCTCCCTCGCTCTCCCCCTCACCCGTTCCCTGCCATGGCCGAAGCCTCCATGGACACACCGCCACCATTCACCGCTGCCATCGCCCTTCCCACGCCATCCAGCTATGCCACGAGCTCCGCCTCGACCCCCGCGTCCTCTGCACCAATCCAGGCGCCGCCAGGAGCTCCGTGACGACGACTCTGAGCTCTTCTTCCTCCTCGGACCCGTGGATCACCGCCGTCGATTCGCCGGACCCCGTGATTCCCCTGCCTCGCCAGCAACACCAAAAGAACTGCGGTGAGCTGCTGCACCGTTTCCCCCATGCCCCGTTGCCTAATTTGCGCCCTAGCTAGCTCCACCACCCCGCCCGAAAGCTTGCTCGCCGCCGGCCATGTCGCCGCCGTGGCTAGAGCCCGCAAACATCGCGTCAGAGCATGTTTTCGTCCTCAGCGCGTTCCCAGGAACCCAGAACACCTACCCACTCGTCCTCCCGTGCACCGTAGCACGATGTCCACCTTCGCCGAACTCTGGCCGCCACGGAAGCGGACACCGCCGTCGATCTAGGTCGTCTCCAGCGACCCCACTAGCACCAGCCGACGCAGACGAGGCTTAGGGTCCCAACGGTGCCATCCGCGCCTCGAACCGTGGCCTGTGCTGCGATTCCGTGCATCGCCGCCGTCTCGGACCTCGCCGGCGGTTAGTCGCCGGCAGGTTTAACCGATTTGACCGGGGGTTTGACCCCGTCTGACCAGGGTTTGACCACCCTGGGTCACTGACGCGTGGGGCTAGCCCTGCTAATTAACCTAGGTTAGTGTTAATTTAGTTAGTTAGTTTTAATTAGCCTCTGACATGTGGGCCTAGGCCTTAACTAAACTAGATTAGGTTTAGTTTAATTTTAGTTAACCTTGTTAGTTAACTGTGTGACTGACGTGTGGACCCCACACGTCAGGTTTGACCTGGACCGAGCCGTTGACCTGCTGACGTCACTGTGAGGTCATGCTGACGCAGTAAAGCACTTTCTGGATTTAAGTTTATTCAGAAAATTCCAGAAATTAGTATAAACTTCTAAAAATCATAGAAAATCAATCGTAACTCCAAATGAAACAAATTATATATGAAAAATTATCAGAAAAATTCAAGGAATCCATCTGTACCATTTTCATGCATGTTTGAGCAAGTTAACCTCACTGTTTAGGATGAAACATGATTAGGGCAAATTTCATAATAGGTTTGGAGTTGGAATTGATATAGTTTTGAATTCCCCTTCAATTAAAATGACTTTCTGTTGCATTAGCCCAAATCACAGCATATTGCCATGTCATGATCATGCATCATATTGTTCCATTGCATTGATTGTACTCTCCCTCTCTGTTGCCAGTATTCGTCCCCTCTCGATAGACGTACTTCCGACGATGAGTTCGATGACACCAATGAAGAGCTATAATATCTTCAGAAGTGCCAGGCAAGCAAAACACCCTTGTTCATTCCGATACAATCCCACTCTCTCGCTCCTGCTCTCTTTTACTGCATTAGGATAACAACGATTCAACTTTTACATGTTGCGGTAGTTGAACCCCTTTCCTCTGCATGACCTGTCATTGCCACAGTAAATAGATGAAACCCACTAGCATGAGTAGGAGTTGTTTGAGCCCTGATGTGCCTACTCATTCATGCTTATATGTCATGCCTGCTACTGCTTAGAGTTGAGTCAGGTCTGATTCATCGGGGATGAATTGGAATAGTGATGAACATGTCCTACTGTGTGTGAGCTAAGTGTGTGAACACGATTTGGTAAAGGTAGCGGTGAGAGGCCATGTAGGAGTACATGGTGGGTTGTCTCATTGAAACCATCCTTAGGAACTGAGTTCTGTGTTTGTGATCCATGAAACAGTTACTACCACGCATTGGGCCCGAAACCAATGGACCCTCTCGGCTTCTTGATCACCCTTGCCCTTTGTCCAGGAGTTGCAACTAGTTTCTGGTGTTTATAGGATATGTGTTGGCGGCCGTGCATAGCACTGACCCTAGGGGTGGGCTATGATGCGGTAGATACACCATGGCCGGGCATGACGAGCTCCCGTTTGGTGTCTCGGAACCCTGTACACATTGTCCGGGGCCGTATGTGGAAACCTCGGCCGGACTCCCTGCGGATGGAACCTGGATAGGCGATAAACCTGGACTAGAGACTTGAGTGTTTAGGTAGGCTGTGGCCGACACCCTCGTTGGGCTTCCGCTTGAAGGTTGCCGAGTACATGTCGTGTAAACGGCGGTAAGTGGTGAGAGCGTGTGTGAAGAAGTACACCCCTGCAGTGTTAACATCATCTATTAGAATAGTCGTGTCCGCTGTAATGGACTTCTGGGTTGCCTATAACAGTTCATAGACAAGTGAAAGTGGATACTCTAAAACTTGCAAGATAAGTGTGAGTGCTATGGATGGCCTTCTCGTAGGGAGACGAGAGCGGATCCATAGTGGTGTATTGAATGGTGAACATGTGGACTCGTGTACGCCACCTCAAAAGAGTTGCTTGCAGTCATAGTTCAGATTAGCCACTGAGTCAAAGCTGGCTTGCTGCAGTTCAACTCCACCACCCCCTTTGTTGATACCGGTGCGTATGTAGTTAGTTCTGATGTAAGTCTTGTTGAGTACCTTTGTACTCACGTTTGCTTAATTTATGTTTTGCAGAGAGAGAGACTTCCGTCTCGCTAGTAGTTCCACGTGGACTTTGACGTTAGCTTGATACCTCAGCTACGATCTTGTGCCCTCGGCAGGATCTGGTAGATAGTCAGGCTTCTTAGCCTTTTTCATTTGTAGACGTCTGTACTCAGACATGTTAAGCTTCCGCATGTGCTTGATTTGTATGCTATGATTGTTGGGTCATGAGACCCATGTTTGTAATATCTCGCTCCTCGGAGCCTAATGAATAAATGTTTGAGTTGTAGACTCTTGTTGTGATGCCATGTTGTATTTACACATGTCGAGCATATTGTGTGTATGATTGAAATGCTTGGTATGTGTGGGATACGACAATCTAGTTGTTTATCCTTGGCAGCCTCTCTTATGGGGAAATGTAGTCGTGTGCTTCCATGAGCCATAGTAGTCCGCTACAGCCCGGTTCACCGGAGTCCTGTTAGCCTAGCACTACTGCTCAGGACACATGTGTTTCACTTCGTTCCTGTGTCTGTCCCTTCAGGGAAATGCCACGCAGTAACATCCGGAGTCCTGCCTAGCCTGCTACAGCCCAGGTTCCCGGAGTCCTGTTAGCCCAGTGCTATAGCCCGGATATACACGCTGCTGACCGACCTGCTCGATGTGATTCATGTATGCCTGTTCCCATAGTTTAGTGCCGCTTTGGGTTCACGACTAGCCATGTCGGCCCGGGTTCTCCGTCATATGGATGCTAGCGACACTATCATATACGTGAGCTAAAAGGCGCAAATGGTCCCGGGCCATGGTAAGGCGACACCCGTGGGAATACCATGCGTGAGGCTGCAAAGTGATATGAGGTGTTACCGGCTAGATCGATGTGACTTGGAATCGGGGTCCTGACACGATTGTAAACCAACTATGTATCTCTTTTCCCTTATGTATTACATGGGTTGTGTGAAGATTACCTCACTTGCGACATTGCTTTAAATGCGATTATGCCTCTAAGTCGTGCTTCGACACGTGGGAGATATCTAGTCGTGCTTCGACATGTGGGAGATATAGATATATCCCACGTGTCGAAGCACGACTTAGAGGCATAACCGCATTGAAAGAAATGTCGCAAGTGAGGTAATCTTCACACAACCCATGTAATACATAAGGGAAAAGAGATACATAGTTGGCTTATAATCGCCACTTCACACAATACATGAATAAAGCATTACAACATCCAAATACAATCAAGGTCCGACTACGGAACCAAAATAAAAGAAGAACCCCAAATGCGACAAGGTCCCCGATCGACCCCAACTGGGCTCAACTACTGAACAACTAGAACGAAACAACACAAAGGACAAGATCTTCATCGAGCTCCTCCTTGAGCTTGGTTGTGTCATCTGCATGGTTCAACGGCACCTGCAAGCTGGTTTTGGAAGTATCTGTGAGTCACGGGGACTCAGCAATCTCACACCCTCGCGGTCAAGACTATTTAAGCTTATGGGTAAGGTAAAGGTAAGAGGTGGAGCTGCAGCAAGCGACTAGCATATATGGTGGCTAACATACGCAAATGAGAGCGAGAAGAGAAGGCAAAGCACGATCGAGAAACTATGATCAAGAAGTGATCCTAGAACAACCTACGTCAAACATAACTCCAACACCGTGTTCACTTCCCGGACCCCGTCGAGAAGAGACCATCACGGTTACACACGCGGTTGATGTATTTTAATTAAGGTCAACTTCAGGTTTTCTACAACCGGACATTAACAAATTCCCATCTGCCCATAACCGCGGGCACGGCTTTCGAAAGTTCAAATCCCTGTAGGGGTGTCCCAACTTAGCCCATAACAAGCTCCCACGGTCAACGAAGCATATTCCTTCTAGCGGGAAGACCCGATCAGACTCGGAATCCCGGTTACAAGGCATTTTAACAAGGTAAAACTAAACCAGCAACACCGCCCGAATGTGCCGACAAATCCCGATAGGAGCTGCACATATCTCTTTCTCAGGGCACACTCAGATTGTCTTAGGTATAGGTAGGCCAGCCCAGAGTTGCCCCTGGTGGCCACCGGCAGCTGACAGGTTGGACCAACACTCAGAGGAGCACTGGCCCGGGGGGTTAAAATAAAGATGACCCTTGAGTCTGCAGAACCCAAGGGAAAGAAAAGGCTAGGTGGAAAATGGTAAAACCAAGGTTGGGCATTGCTGGAAGAGTTTTATTCAAGGCGAACTGTCAAGGGGTTCCCATTATTACCCAACCGCGTAAGGAACGCAAAATCTGGGAACATAACACCGATATGATGGAAACTAGGGCGGCAAGAGTGGAACAAAACACCAGGCATAAGGCCGAGCCTTCCACCCTTTACCAAGTATATAGATGCATTAATTAAATAAGATATATTGTGATATCCCAACAAGTAAACATGTTCCCACAAGGAACAACATCTCCATGTTCCAACAAGGAACAAACTTCAATCTTCACCTGCAACTAACAATGCTATAAGAGGGGCTGAGCAAAGCGGTAACATAGCCAAACAACGGTTTGCTAGGACAAGGTGGGTTAGAGGCTTGGTTCACAATATGGGTGGCATGATAAGCAAGTGGTAGGTATCGCAGCATAGGCATAGCAAAAGAGCGAGCAACTAAGCAAGCAAAGATAGAAGTGATTTCGAGGGTATGGTCATCTTGCCTGAGATCCCGCAAGGAAGAAGAACGATTCCATGAAGAAGACAAATAGACGTAGTCGGACGGATCCGCACAAACGCGACGTTATCGGAACTAACCCGAAGAAGCAACACCGGAAAGAAGCAAACAACATAGTAAACAACCACCACATAAACATGGTATGATGCACAATCAAGTAGATGCATGTCCGGTTTAATGAAGCATGGCATGGCAAAGTGCACAAGCAATTCTACAAATTAAGTGGAGCTCACTATGCAATGAGTTGCATATGGATGAAACACCACATCAATTATTTAGTTCTCTCACGGTTATGTACTCACCAATATTAAATGTTGTTAAGCATGTCAAGAGGTGAAGCATACATAAACTAACGACCTAGTCAAGTTTAAATGAGGCCGGAAACAACAAACAACAATTTCGGAAAATCCTCATATGCATATATTAGGTTTGGTACTGTTCTGCCCTAAACACAATTTTAGATTTGTTAAACATGCAAAGTAAACCCACCTGTTAAACTAGGCATTTTTCTACCCCATCTACATATAAAATTTATTAAATTTGGAGCTACGGTTATTTAGTTATGAATTAAAGCATTTTAACATGACATAGGAGCAAATTAATGCAAACAACAGTTTAAACATTCTAAACATGCATGAAAATGGCATAATGTGAAACTAGATGAAATTCTAAGCATTTTACATATATAGTTTGTTTAAATCAAAAGCATGATTATTTAAATATGAGCAATGCAAGATGATGGCATTTTATTAAATAAGAATGCATTGGAAAATGCTAAAATACACAGACTGGAAAAAAATATGCACGGGCCCGAAGCATTACTGTGCATCGGCCCAGATGAGGATTCGGCCCATGTGGCTGTGGTGTGTGCAAAAGAAATAAAAGAACAGAGCAAAAATAGGGGCTCCTGGGAATCAAACCCCAGACCCCTTGGATGGATACTGGCTGCGCTAGCCATTGGGCTAGATATGTGTTCCTGATGCAAATAGAGATTGACAAAATATAACACATGTGCGCATCGCGACCAGTGCCAAAACTAAAGCATGCGCACAGGGACTTGTCGGCGACGGGAGCCAGCAACAACCCTTGCTATGGTTGTAGAGGGCCGCGGGGTGCAGAAACGTGCCAGGGTGCGTGTGGTGGAGCAACGACGCGAGGTTGTGGGTATGGATGCGCAAGGCGTGGACGAGCAGCTGCCGCTCGCCTGGGTTGTGTGCGTGTAGAAGCAGAGAAAAAAACAGAGGGGGGTAGCGCTGGGGATATAGGATGGCGGAGGAGCTCGTCGAAGTAGTTTCGGCAACCAAAACACGCGACGGAGGGCGCGGATGGAAGCTAGGCAACGGGGCAAACCCATTCATACCCAGCGCGCAACAGGAAGTGAGTGAATTCCTCGTCGACGACGGGGTTCCGCGGTGGGGCACGTGAGCTCAACGGAGATGGATGAAACAAGGCGCAAACAAAGGGGAGAAGCTGATGGGGAGGTGTGGACGCTCACGTAGGGTTGGATGGTGGAGTCGATCGAGCTGGGGACGACGGGCGGCGACAAATTCCGACGGCGATGTCCCAGACCCGAGGAAGAAGGAGATGAATGCGACAGCGTCTTGGCGTTCCATGATAATGAAGATGACGTCGGGGAGGAAGCCTCGGAGTCCTTGTGGTAACGAGCGAGGGTGAGGAAGATGACGATGGAGGAGGCCTCGCAAACGATGCAGAGACGCTGTTCGTGGAGGCGTTCGGCTTCGTGTAGAAGAGGAAGCAGGGATGATGCCGTCGTGGAGGGAGTCGATCGCATCGGCCCTGGTCCCTCCAGGCTCTTGGCCTTGAAGAAGACGAAGAATACGACGCAGACGAGTCGAGCTGGAACGAAGAAGACGACAGAGGATGGCTATGGCCGCAGTGGAGCCATGGGAATGCGTCAGGAGCTCTCTGGTTTCTGCCTCTTGAAGAAGAAGGAGGAGCAGGAGAAGGGAAAGGATGGCGGCGGCAAGAGGGAAACCCTAGGGGGGCGCGGGATGCGGGCTTTATAGGAGGGGCGCGACGTGAGCTCAGCCACGGTGGCCATGTGCTCCCTTAGGTTTTCACCGTGAGAGACAGAGAGGGAGGAAGAAGAAAAGGAGGGAGACGAGTCGCTGGCAGGTGGGGTCGGCGGGTGATCGACTGGCCATGGGGAAAATTTTACCAGGGAGGTGATCGGTGGGCTGTGGGGCTGGGCTAGATGGGCCGCGGCTCGGCTGGAGCAGCGCTGCTTCTGCTGGGCTGCTCAGTTGCTACCGCTGCTTCCCTTCTTCTCTTTTCTTCAGACAGAAAACAAGACAGAAAAGAACAGGTATAATGGAGAGGGTTGAGAGAGATATGAGAATATCCCTGGAGTCCAGAATATGTGCAGGGTTTGAATAAATTTACTTGGCAATTTTTTTAACAGGTAGAAAAATAATCCGAGTTTGAATTAAATTCAAACTTGAGCCATTTTTGAACCCAACCAAAATAACTCCAAAATGAATGAAATTTAATAGAGAGGTATAAGGCATGGAGTATGATCATCAGGAAATAAATGAACATGAATGGAGGGGGGAAATATGTCACTTGCAAAAACATGAAGGGGGAAGGAAGGGAGAGATGATGATACATGGGCATGGCTTGAGAGAGGGATAGCAAGGGCTGATGCACACACAACATGAAAGTAACATGTAACATAAGGATGAGTGTAATGCATATGTTGCTCATGGCAACAATATGAATGACCAAAGCAATATGACAAGAGACAGGCATGGCAAAATAAACAAGGATGGCATAATGCAATAATAAACGATGAACATGATGCAAGAAGTAAAATATGACAAGGCACTCAACAAACATGCAACAACAATGATGATCATGATGCAAAATAAAATAAAACAAACATCACAAGCACGCAAGCAAATGACAAGCCAACAATAGCAAATAACAGGAAGACACCTGGCACATCGGTCTCAGGGCGTTACAGAGTATGGCCTCCATGGTTATGGGTGTAACCTCCCGGGGTAGGGGTAAAGCGAGGCTTTTGCTGAGCTCCAGAATTATACTTCCCCTGTCCATACTTCCGTTTGCGGCACTCTATCTGTTGTTGCTTGCCTTCAATCATGAGGGCCCTATCTACCAACTCCTAGTAGATAGCGAATGTCGCCACCATCAGCTGCATACTCAGCTCATCATTCAACCCTTCCATAAACTTCTCCTGCTTTGCGGCATCTGTGGCCACATCATCTGGGGCATAGCGAGCTAACTTACTAAACACATCCATGTACTGCCCCACAGTATGATTTCCCTGGCGTAAGTTGTGAAACTCACGCTTCTTCATACTCATTGCTCCAGTTGAGACATGGGTTGTGCGGAAAGCTTGCTGAAACTGATCCCATGTGACATTGGCTATGGGAAAAGTGGCTGTGTAATTCTCCCACAATGAGGGTGCGGGGCCATCCAATTGATGTGCGGCAAAGCGCACCTTCTCAGCATATGTGCAACCTGCGGTGGTCAGCTCCCTTCCAATCCTGCGGAGCCAGTCATCAGCAACAATCGGCTCGGTGCTACTGGAAAACACCGGCAGATTCAACCTCAAAAAACGGGCTAGTTGTCAACTAGAGGTGGTGGCAGTGGGTTGTTATTGTTGTTGTTGTTGCATTGGTTTTGGACTAGTAGCTGCATCAAGGCATTCTGATGTTGGATCAACTGGGTGAGCTTCGGTGGGAAGACAAATCCAGGGTCACGTCTTGGGGGCATCTGATAGGTTTAGAGGGGTGAGAAATAGAATAGAGTGAGGTCTAAGGAGAAACCACTACCCATATGCACATGAGACAAACACATACATTATCACACCACTCAATTCAAAACAAGGGCATACAATCGATCTAGCTACCATTACGAAATACTCGGACTACTACTACATACATGAGGGAATACTATTGATAATATGGTGGTCACTAGAAATTTTGATCGGAAGAAGACTCCATGATATCTGCTCCAGCTTCGTCTTCATAATCGTCATCACTGTCGGGGTCGGAGTCGGTGTCGTCGATGATGATGTAGTCTTCGGGATGGTTGTCCTCTCCTGGCACGGGGTCTCCCATGAATATTCCTAGCTTCTTCTTCAGGTCTTCATTCTTCTCCAGTAGTACTGCAATTTCCTCTTCATATCCATCACGTGTAGACTTGAGTTCCTCTTCTAGCTCCATGTTCCGGGTCATCACCTTCTTCATGTCTATCATGCTGGCGCACAAATGGTTCTCCTGACGACGAATGTGTTGGTTTAGCTCCTGGATGTAGGCTGCAATGGATTTATCCCTCCTGGTGCAAATCATCTCCCATTGCTCATCTCGGCGTCCACATATCTGGTAGATGGTGTCCTTAAGATCCTTGTGGTATACTTCGCCAATGCGTCCCATGGCGATGTGAGCTGCCAAGCTATTTCCTAGACTCCAGGTTGGTGCATCAAAGGAAAACTCTATGGGCTCAGTAACTGGTGTGAATGTCCTTCCTGGAACATGTACTCGAATTGTCCAGCGCTCTTCTTCAGGTAGAGTGGCGGTGTAGGTCCCCGTGAAGCTTGGTATTCCGATGCTCAGGTACTTAGTGGCCTCCTTCAAGTGTCGTCCAAAAGGGGTGTCTTCATCCGGTTGAGCAAACTTGTTCCTTGGGTCCGCCATCTATAGAGTGGAAAGTGGAGAAGAGTCAGAAATGAGTAGAGAAGAGTGTCCTATGGTTCATCCTAGTGGTCGTGTCCTACAGTTAGTGTGTGCTCTGATACCATCTTGTAGCGATCCGACCTCAAACGGTCAAATCTCATGATACATCAAGATCGTGCCATATCAAGAACACGAGAGAGAGAGAGAGATCATGGAGAGCGACGGGATGATGAAGATGGCCACCGGTGATGGATCCCCCCTCCGGCAGCGTGCCGGAACAGGGCCCCGATTGGTTTTTGGTGGCTACAGAGGCTTACGGCGGTGGAACTCCCGATCTAGGTTTCTTTTCGGGGGTTTCTGTATTTATAGGAATTTTTGGTGTCGGTCTCACGTCAGGGGGCTCTGAGTTATCCACGAGGCAGGGGGTGCGCCCAGGGGGTAGGGCGTGCCCTCCACCCTCGTGGATGGCTCAGGACTCTTCTGGCCCAACTATTTTACTCCGAGGCTTCTTTTGGTCCATAAAAAATCATCAAAAATTGGCACGTCAATTGTACTCCATTTGGTATTCCTTTTCTGTAAAACTCAAAAACAAGGAAAAACAGAAACTGGCACCGGGCTCTAGGTTAATAGGTTAGTCCCAAAAATCATATAAAATAGCATATAAATGCATATAAAACATCCAAGATGGATAATATAATAGCATGGAACAATCAAAAATTATAGATACGTTGGAGACGTATCAAGCATCCCCAAGCTTAATTCCTGCTCGTCCTGGAGTAGGTAAATGATAAAAACAGAATTTTTGATGTGGAAAGCTACCTAACATATTTATCAATGTAATCTTCTCTATTGTAGCAAGAATATTCAGATCCATAAGATTCAAAACAAAAGTTTAATATTGACATAAAAACAATAATATTTCTAGCATAGTAACAAAATAATTATGTCTTCTCAAAATAACATGGCCGAAGAAAGTTTATCCCTAAAAAATCATATAGTCTGGCTATGCTCCATCTTCATCACACAAAATATTCAAATCATGCACAACCCCAATGACAAGCCAAGCAATTTTTTCACACTTTTGATCTTCTCAAACATTTTCAACTTTCACACAATACATGAGCATGAGCCATGGACATAGCACTATAGGTGGAATAGAAGGTAGTTGTGGAGAAGACAAAAAGAAGGAGATAGTCTCACATCAACTAGGCGTATGAACGGGCTATGGAGATGCCCATCAATAGATATCAATGTGAGTGAGTAGGGATTGCCATGCAACGGATGCACTAGAGCTATAAGTGTTTGAAAGCTCAAAAAGAAAACTAAGTGGGTGTGCATCCAACTTGCTTTCTCATGAAGACCTAGGGCATTTGAGGAAGCCCATCGATGGAATATACAAGCCAAGTGCTATAACGAAAAATTCCCACTAGTATCTGAAAGTGACAGCATAGGAGACTCTCTATCATGAAGATAATGGTGCTACTTTGAAGCACAAGTGTGGTAAAAGGATAGTAGCATTGCCCCTTCTTTCTTTTTCTCTCATTTTTTTGTTTTTTTGGGGCCTTCTCTTTTTTTGGCCTTTCTCTTTTTTTGGGCCTTTCTCTTTTTTCCTCACATGGGACAATGCTCTAATAATGAAGATCATCACACTTTTATTTACTTACAGCTCAAGAATTACAACTCGATACACAGAACAAAATATGACTCTATATGAATGCCTCCAGCGGTGTACCAGGATGTGCAATGTAGCAAGAGTGACATGTATGAAAGAATTATGATTAGTGGCTTTGCTACAAATATAGTGTCAACTACATGATCATGCAAAGCACTATGACAATGATGAAGTGTGTCATAATAAACAAAACGGTAGAAAGTTGCATGGCAATATATATCGGAATGGCTATGGAAATGCCATAATAGGTAGGTATGGTGGCCGTATTGAGGAAGGTATATGGTGGGTTTATGGTACTGGCGAAAGTTGCGCGGTACTAGAGAGGCTAGCAATGGTGGAAGGATGAGAGTGCGTATAATCCATGGACTCAACATTAGTCATAAAGAACTCACATACTTATTGCAAAAATCTATTAGTCATCAAATAGAAGTACTACGCGCATGCTCCTAGGGGGTAGATTGGTAGGAAAAGACCATCGATCGTCCCTGACCGCCACTCATAAGGAAGACAATCAAAAAATATCTCATGCTCCAACTTCGTTACATAACGGTTCACCATACGTGCATGCTACGGGACTCACAAACCTTAACACAAGTATTTCTCAAATTCACAACTGCTCACTAGCATGACTCTAATATCACCATCTTCATATCTCAAAACAATCATAAGGAATCAAACTTCTCATAGTATTCAATGCACTTTATATGAAAGTTTTTATTATATCCCTCTTGGATGCCCATCATATTAGGACTAAATTCATAACCAAAGCAAACTACCATGCTGTTTAGAGACTCTCAAAATGATATAAGTGAAGCATGAGAGTTCAACAATTTCTTCAAAACAAAACTACCGCCATGCTCTAAAAAGATATAAGTGAAGCACTAGAGCAAATGACAAACTACTCCAAAAGATATAAGTGAAGATCAATGAGTAGTCGAATAAATATGCAACTATGTGAAGACTCTCTAACATTTAAGAATTTCAGATCTTGGTATTTTATTCAAACAGCAAGCAAAACAAAATAAAATGACATTGCAAGGATAGCACATCTCATGTGAAGAAGCAAAACCTTAGGCTCAATCGAGGCTAACCGATAATTGTTGATGAAGAAAGGTGGGATGCCTACCGGGGCATCACCAAGCTTAGATGCTTGAGACTTCTTGAAATATTAATTAGGGATGCCTTGGGCATCCCCAAGCTTGAGCTTTTGTGTCTCCTTAATTCCTCTCATATCATAGTTTCCTGGAATCTTAAAAACTTCATCCACACAAAACTCAACAAGAACTCGTGAGATAAGTTAGTATAAATCAACGCAAAACCTTATCATTCTCTACTGTAGAAAATCACTAAAATTCTAATTTGACATTGCCTACTAATTGCCTCTACATATTTAACACTCCTATCCTCAAATAGAATCATTAAACAAGCAAACATATGCAAATAATGCAAACATAACAGCAATCTGTCTAAACAGGATAGTCTGTAAAGAATGCAAGAGGAATCATACTTCCCTAACTGCAAAAATTGTGAAAAGTTGCCACACTTTAGATAATTTGTTGTTACTCATTGAGATTTTGTTATTAACTTCCTGATCTCCGCGTTATTGGGCACATAAACACGATCCTCAAACCATAAAGTTTCGTGCTCATCCTTACGAAAACGCTTGGCTTTGCCTTTTCTCATGTTCTCCTTTATCTTAGCAATTTATTTATCATCCTTCTGAGCTTCTCGTATATTTCCCAATAATGTAGACTGAACCTCCATTGCTGCAACAAAACCTCTTGGGACTATCTCCAAACGAAGTTCCTTGAGATCGTCGACTAACTCCTGCGGTAATCCTCCGCTTACGAGGGTATTGATATAACTCTTGCGGCTCAAAGCATCTGCTACGACATTGGCCTTTCCTGGATGATAATGCAACTTCATATCATAATCCTTTATGAGCTCCAACCATCTCCTCTGCCTGAGATTCAACTCCTTCTGCATGAAGATATACTTCAAACTCTTGTGATCCGTCACATCACATCGGTTTCCAATCAGGAAATGTCTCCAGGTCATGAGCGCATGCACTACGGCTGGCGGCTGCTAACCCCAAATCAGTTGTGGCATAATTCTACTCGTGAGGTCAAAGCTGTCGTGAGGCATATGAAACAACTCTTCCGTCTTGCATAAGTACACCTCCAAGTCCCAAGTGAGAAGCGTCGCAATATACTTGGAAATCATTGCCTATATCCGAAAGAATCAGCACTGGGGTTGTGACCAAACGTTTCTTCAATTCCTGAAAGCTAGCCTCACAATCCTCGGTCCATTTGAATTTGGTGTCCTTCTTCAACAACTCTATCATGGGTTTCGCAATTTTGGAAAAATTCTCAATGAATCTCCTATAATAACCTGCGAGTCCCAGAAAACTGCGGATCTCTCCAACTGAGGTGGGTGCCAACCACTCAGTGATAGACTAAACCTTGGTAGGGTATACAGCTATACCTTCTCCTGATATAACATCTCCAAGAAATCCAACTTCCTTCAACCAAAACTCACACTTGCTAAACTTGGCATACAGTTGGTGTTCCCTGAGCTTCCCAAGAACTAAGCGCAAGTGTTCCTTGTTTTCCTCTTCATTCTTCGAGTACACCAAAATATCATCAATGAACACCACAACAAACTTATCCAAGAACTCCATAAACACCTTATTCATCATACTCGTAAAATAGGCAGGGGCATTTGTCAATCCAAATGACATGACCATGTACTCAGATAGACCATACCGTGTGGTAAAAGTTGTCTTAGGTATATCATGTTCTCGGATCTTCAACTGGTGGTATCCTGATCGAAGATCGATCTTGGAGAATACTTTAGCTCCCTGTAGTTGGTCAAACAGATCATTGATCACCGGTAGTGGATACTTGTTCTTGATTTTTACCTCATTCAATGCTCGATAATCAACAACCGTTCTCAAAGATCCATCCTTCTTCTCAACTATGAGCACTGGGGCTCCCCATGGTGATGAACTTGGTCGGATATAACCTTTCTCCAATAACTCCTTAATCTTCTTCTTAATTTCCTCCAGATCATTTATGGGCATCCGATACGGTCTCTTTGATATTGGTCCGGTGCCTGGCAATAGCCCTATCAAAAATTCTATGTCTCGATCTGGCGACATGCCTGGTAGTTCCTCTGGAAATATATCCGGGTAATCCTTCACAACAGACACTTCTTCCTGAACAACTCCCAAGAGGGAATTCACTTGGGTCCTCCTTGGCGCATGCCTAGACACATACTTGATCATGCTTCCCTCTGGGGTGGTGAGTAGAATTGACTTACTAGCACAATCAATATTTCCTCCATACATTGATAGCCAATCCATGCCTAGTATCACATCCAATCCTTGCGACTCCAAGACTATTAGGTCTGAGGGGAAAACATGCCTACCTATGGTCAATGGCACCTGAAAACATCCTCTGCTTGCCATATACTCCGCTCCAGGTGAGCTTACTAAGATAGGTGTCTTCAGAACTTTGGTGGGAGCCTTATACTTATCCACAAATCCCCTCGATATGTATGAATGTGATGCACCAATATCAAAAAGAACAATTGCAGTAAATGTCTTAATCAAAAACTTACCTGTAATTGCATCTGGTTGTTCTTCAACCTCCTCCATGTTAACGTGGTTCACTTGTCATCTGTTTAAAGGGTTGGGCTTCTTCCCAGAGTTTCCATTTCCATTGCCATTCTTCAACTCCGAGCAATCATTGGCGTGGTGTCCAGTCTTCCCGCACTTGTAATAGGTGACATGACTCAGGTCCTTCTTAGCGGGTGTTGCTAGATTGGAACGGTTCTGGCTGCTGCTTGCTCCATTCCCATTCCCATTCTTAGGGCTACTATGGTTATGTGTGCTTCCTCCTTATGAGTATGGCCTCCATGGTTATTGGTGTAACCTCCCGGGTTAGGGGTAAAGCAAGGCTTTTGCTGAGCTCCAGAATTGTACTTCCTTGTCCATACTTCCGTTTGCGGCTCTCTATCTGTTGCTGCTTGCCTTCAATCATGAGGGCCCTATCTACCAACTCCTAGTAGTTAGCGAATGTTGCCACCATCAGCTGCATACGCAGCTCATCATTCAACCCTTCCATAAACTTCTCCTGCTTCACGGCATCTGTGGCCACATCATCTGGGGCATAGCAAGCTAACTTACTAAACTCATCCACGTACTGCCCCACAGTATGATTTCCCTGGCGTAAGTTGTGAAACTCACGCTTCTTCATACTCATTGCTCCAGTTGAGACATGGGTTGTGCGGAAAGCTTGCTGAAACTGATCCCATGTGACATTGGCTATGGGAAAAGTGGCCGTGTAATTCTCCCACAATGAGGATGCGGGTCCATCCAATTGATGTGCGGCAAAGCGCACCTTCTCAACATATGTGCAACCTGCGGTGGTCAGCTCCCTTCCAATCCTGCGGAGCCAGTCATCAGCAACAATCGGCTCGGTGCTACTGGAAAACACCGGCGGATTCAACCTCAGAAAACGGGCTATGTTGTCAACTAGACGTGGTGGCGGTGGGTTGTTATTGTTGTTGTTGTTTCCTTGGTTTTGGACTAGTAGCTGCATCAAGGCATGCTGATGTTGGATCAACTGGGTGAGCTTCGGTGGGAAGACAAATCTGGGGTCACGTCTCGAAGGCATCAGATAGGTTTAGAGGGGTGAGATATAGAGTAGAGTTAGGTCTAAGGAGAAATCACTACCCATATGCACATGAGACAAACACATTCATTATCACACCACTCAATTCAAAACAAGGGCCTACAATCGATCTAGCTACCATTACAAAATACTCGGACTACTACTACATACATGAGGGAATACTATTGATAATATGGTGGTCACTAGAAATTTTGATCGGAAGAAGACTCCGTGATATCTGCTCCAGCTTCATCTTCATAATCATCATCACTGTCGGGGTCGGAGTCAGTGTCGTCAGTGATGATGTAGTCTTCGGGGTGGTTGTCTCTCCTGGCACAGGGTCTCCCATGAATATTCCTAGCTTCTTCTTCAGGTCTTCATTCTTCTCCAATAGTACTGCAATTTCCTCTTCATATCCATCACGTGTAGACTTGAGTTCCTCTTCTAGCTCCATGTTCCGGATCATCACCTTCTTGATGTCTATCATGCTGGCGCAAATCCGGTTCTCCTGACGACGAATGTGTTGGTTTAGCTCCTGGATGTAGGCTGCAATGGATTTATCCCTCCTGGTGCAAATCATCTTCCATTTCTCATCTCGGCGTCCACATATCTAGTAGATGGTGTCCTTAAGATCCTTGTGGTATACTTCGCCAATGTGTCCCATGGCGATGTGAGCTGCCAAGCTCTTTCCTAGACTCCAGGTTGGTGCATCAAGGGAAAAGTCTATGGGCTCAGTAACTGGTGTGAATATCCTTCCTGGAACATGTACTCGAATTGTCCAGCGCTCTTCTTCAGGTAGAGTGTCGTTGTAGGTCCCCGTGAAGCTTGGTATTCCGATGCTCAGGTACTTAGTGGCCTCCTTCAAGTGTCGTCCAAAAGGGGTGTCTTCATCCGGTTGAGCAAACTTGTTCCTTGGGTCCGCCATCTATAGAGTGGAAAGTGGAGAAGAGTCAGAAATGAGTAGAGAAGAGTGTCATATGGTTCATCTTAGTGGTCGCGTCCTATAGTCGGCGTGTGCTCTGATACCACCTTGTAGCGATCCGACCTCAAACGGTCAAATCTCTGTGTATAAGTGTCATCCCTGGATCGGTAATGCTGACACACACAGTACTCGAGGATTTATAACAAAGTGCAATCACACAGTTATTACATCGAATGTCTCAAAGAGAGTACTTATTACAATAATATGGCTGAAGGCCATCTAGATAAGATAACTGTGGAAGCTTCAAGGGTAAATGAGTCCATCAACTCCAACGGCATAGCTGAGTGCATGACAACGACCTTGCGCACCTTACTCTTCATCTGAAAACTCTGCAACATAATATGTTGCAGCTTGTGTAGGTCAGCACATGGAATATGCTGGCAATATAACACTATAGAGCAATGAACAAGTAACAACTATAACTATATGCATATATGGCTGGTGGAGGCTCTATGGTTATAATTTTTGCGTAAAGCTAATTTTCCCTACAACAAAGGAATATATTTTATTTAACTACAAAGTTTGTTGAAAAACATTGAGGATGGTAACCCCATCTCAATCCCAAATTAGTAATCAATAACCCCACAAATTAATTAAGTAAAGTGATGAGATCAACATAATAATTCAAGCACTAGATACTCAAGATGTCCATAACCGGGGACGCGGCTAACCATGATTAGTTTGTACACTCTGCAGAGGTTTGCGCACTTTTCCCCACAAGAATCGATCTCCTCCGTTGCATTTCTCACACTGCATGGTGTTTGAGAAACGGATGACCGAGACACAGTGTTTCCGAAGAGGTCCCCTTAACCGATAGATAGGCCGATACACCTACAATCCCCTACATCTGCTAGCCCATCATAGAAAGGTTTCCCACAACTTACTCAACTATGCCAGAGCCCGTAGTGGCTTGTGGCTGCACACGGAAGTTTCCAGCATGAATAACATAATGATCCCTTTGAGCCTGGGTGGCGAACCATAGGATGATCACACGGATACCCCAGGATCTCCTTGGAGAGCACTGGATTCCCCAGGTGCCCACAACCCAATCCACCCAGATTTATGTTAAAGTAGCCACATTAAGTAATCCCTTAGTTCATAATAATACTCACAACTGTCATGAATCACTCAAACCAAACCACGTCTACGAGCATAGCATACCAAAGTATAATAAGCGTAACGTAGTAACTCCCAAGGTTTGAATAAAAGGGCAATAGGTACTACCTCAACAACTACTTCCCAATACCCACATGTTAAACAGATCCTACTCATGCAATGTTTGAGGATTGAAACTAATGCATAAAAACTGGGTAATAAGGGATATGATCAAAGTGTTACTTGCCTTACTAACGATCTGAAAACCCTAGTGACTCGGAGTAGCATGCTTCGCACTTCGGAAACTCTATCATAAACAAACAATAGCGTACATAAGCACTCAAGCATAAGATGCAGGGTAAAACTCAAAAGAAAAGATCCAAACTGAAAGTTCAACTGAAGACCTTCGATTTTGTAAAAAGAAACAATCAAATCGGAGCTACGAAACTCAAACTACGATCAAAAGAAGTTCGAATTCAAATCTGCTTGATACCAAATTTTAATTTGTCAAAACTATGTTCAAGTTGATTATCTGGAAAGAGGGGAACAAGACGAAGATTTTGGCGTTGGATTCACTTGATTTGGATAAATGAGCAAGAAGTGACGAGGGTTTGAAGATCAGGGACTAATTTGTGATAAAAGTATTCGTGGATAGGTCCCTGGCCAAAAAATAAAATAAAAAGAAAAAAATCTAACGAACGAATGTTCGCCAACAGAACAAAACGAACGAATCCGTTCGTTAAAACGAACTAAACAGAGAACGTTTGCTAACTAGCGGACCCAAAAAAATAAAACCTATCTGAACCCGATGAACCGAAAAAATAAACCGACAAAACCCTAAAAACCCGATCTAGGTTTATACCTAAAAACCGGCGAAAACCGGCGGGGTCGGCGGCCGTTTCCGGTAAGGCGGCAGCGGCGGGGCACGGTGGCGGTCAGTTGCGCGGGCGGCAACGCGGGTGGCGGCGGGGGGGCACG
>NC_041380.1:157979489-158000119 GCF_002162155.2 Triticum dicoccoides
CGGCGGGCAGCGGCGCGGGCAGCAACGCGGGCGGCGGGCGGCAGCAGCAATGGCGTGTGGCGGCGGCGCGGGTTGCGGTGGAGGTGGCGGCGGCGCGGGTTGAGCAGAGGGGGGCCGGGCTCCGGTTATAAAGGGGCGGGGGGAGCTGCTTGGGCGAGGGGGCGGCGATGGGGAGTCCGGCTCGGACTCCCTCGGGCGGTGGCGGCGCGGCTTTGGGCTGGCTCGGCTGGGCCTTCGGCCGAGTCGGGCGACGAACTTTTCTAAAAACAATCGCCCAAAAGAAAAATCCTAATAAAATATAAAAGAAAATTTTAAAAATACCATAAACAATTTTCACCATCTAAGTCTAATATTTAGAACAAGGTGAACATTTTTCTGGCGTAAAATGCAATTTTCAAAAAATGCATATTTTTCTAATTCAAATAAAATAGCAAATTAAATCCAAATTAAATTTTAATTTGATATTAAAATTTCTTATCCAATATTCCTTTCATTTGAAGAAGTCATTTTATCTTCTCTCTTTTATTAGAAAGAATTGGAGAGAAAATATTAAAATCAATTTTGATCCTCTTTTCAAATTTGAGAAATTTCAAATATGAAAATTTTGTGAAACCTCCAACTCTCTCCTTGGGTCCTTGAGTTGCTTAAGCTTTCTAGGATCACAAACAAAATGCAAATAAAATATGATATGCATATGATGACCTATGTATAACATCCAAATTGAAAATTGGGATGTTACAAAAATTAAAACTAATCTCCTAGGCGCAAAAGTTTCTGTTTTTCAGCAGGATCAAATCAACTATCACCGTAAGCCATCCCAAAGGCACTTTATTGAAATAAAAGCTATAAAACATGATTACTACAGTAGCATAATCATGTGAACACACAAAAACAGTAGGTATAAATGTTGGGTTGTCTCCCAACAAGCGCTTTTCTTTAATGTCTTTTTAGCTAGGCATGATGATTTTAATGATGCTCACATAAAAGATAAGAATTGAAACATAAAGAGAGCATTATGAAGAATATTACTAGCACATTTAAGTCTAACCCACTTCCTATGCATAGGGATTTTGTGAGCAAACAATTTATGGGAACAAGAGTCAACTAGCATAGGAAAGCATAACTTCAAGATTTTAAGCACATAGAGAGGAAACTTGATATTATTGCAATTCCTACGAGCATATATTCCTAACTCATAATAATTTTTAGTAGCATCATGAATGAATTCAACAATATAACCATCACATAAAGAATTCTTTTCATGATCTACAAGCATAGAATTTTTATTACTCTCCACATAAGCAAATTTCTTCTCATGAATAGTAGTGGGAGCAAACTCAACAAAATAACTATCATGTGAGGCATAATCCACTTGAAAGTTAAAATCATGATGATAAGTTTCATGAATATAATTATTCTTATAGCATACGTGTCATCACAATAATCATCATAGATAGGAGGGATGCTTTCATCATAATAAATTTTCTCATCAAAACTTGGGGGATAAAAAATATCATCTTCATCAAACATAACATCCCATGCTTGTGGCTTTACATATCATTAGCATCATGGATATTCAAAGAATTTATACTAACAACATTGCAATCATGCTCATCATCCAAAGATTTAGTGCCAAACATTTCAATGCATTCTTTTTCTAACACTTTGGCGCAATTATCGGAATCCTTATTTTCGCGAAAGATATTAAAAAATGAAGCATATGAGGTAACCTCAGTTCCATTTTTTGTAGTTTTCTTTTGTAGACTAAACTAGTGATAAAACAAGAAATAAAAAGATTCGATTGCAAGATCTAAAGATATACCTTCAAGCACTAACCTCCTCGGCAACGGCGCTAGAAAAGAGCTTGATGTCTACTACACAACCTTCTTCTTGTAGACGTTGTTGGGCCTCCAAGTGCAAAGGTTTGTAGGACAGTAGTAAATTTCCCTCAAGTGGATGACCTAAGGTTTATCAATCCGTGGGAGGCGTAGGATGAAGATGGTATCTCTCAAATAACCCTGAAACCGAATAACAAAGAGTCTCTTGTGTCCCCAACACACCCAATACAATGGTAAATTGTATAGGTGCACTAGTTCGGCGAAGAGATGGTGATACAAGTGCAATATGGATGGTAGATATAGGTTTTTGTAATCTGAAAATATAAAAACAGCAAGGTAACTAATGATAAAAGTGAGCACAAACAGTATTGCAATGCGTTGAAACAAGGCCTAGGGTTCATAATTTCACTAGTGCAAGTTCTCTCAACAAGGATAACATAATTGGATCATGTAAAAATCCCTCAACATGCAACAAAGAGTCACTCCAAAGTCACTAATAGCGGAGAACAAACGAAGAGATTATTGTAGGGTAAGTGTCACAAACATCCCTAGAGTTCGTAGTAAAATAACACCTTAAGACACAAATCAACCAAAACCCTAATGTCACCTAGATACTCCAATGTCATCTCAAGTATCCGTGGGTATGATTATACGATATGCATCACACAATCTCAGATTCATCTATTCAACCAACACAAAGAACTTCAAAGAGTGCCCCAAAGTTTCTACCGGAGTGTCAAGACGAAAGTGTGCCAACCCCTATGCATAAGTTCACAAGGTCACGGAACTCGCAAGTTGATCACCAAAACATACATCAAGTAGATCATGTGAATATCTCATTGTCACCACAGATAAGCACATGCAAGACATACATCAAGTGTTCTCAAATCCTTAAAGACTCAATCTGATAAGATAACTTCAAAGGGAAAACTCAATCCATTACAAGAAGATAGAGGGGGAGAAGCATCATAAGATCCAACTATAATAGCAAAGCTCGCGATACATCAACATCATGCCATATCAAGAACACGAGAGAGAGAGAGAGAGAGAGAGAGATCAAACACATAGCTACTCGTACATACCCTTAGCCCTGAGGGTGAACTACTCCATCCTCGTCACTCGTCATGGAGAGCGCCGGGATGATGAAGATGGCCACCGGTGATGGATCCCCCCTTCGGTAGGGTGCCGGAATAGGGTCCCGATTGGTTTTTGGTGGCTATAGAGGCTTACGGCGGCGGAACTCCCGATCTAGGTTTCTTTTCGGGGGTTTCTGTATTTATAGGAATTTTTGTGTCGGTCTCACGTCAGGGGGGTTTCCGAGTCATCCAAGAGGCAGGGGGCGCCCTCCACCCTCGTGGATGGCTCGGGACTCTTCTGGCCCAACTATTTTACTCCGGGGGGCTTCTTTTGGTCCATAGAAAATCATCAAAATTTAGCACGTTGATTGGACTCCCTTTGGTATTCCTTTTCTATAAAACTCAAAAACAAGGAAAAATCAGAAACTAGCACTGGGCTCTAGGTTAATAGGTTAGTTTCAAAAATCATATAAAATAGCATATAAATGCATATAAAACATCCAAGATGGATAATATAATAGCATGCAACATTCTAAAATCATATATACGTTGGAGACGTATCACTACCCCATAGTGAAAACGATGCCAACTTCCGTGCACGACACCGATGGCCTACCATTCATGAAGAAACAAGACGGGTGCGTTTTCATTGCGCACCGACGGATTCATATCTTGGACGCCCCTATCCTTCATCTATGCCGCTTCAGTTTGGATGAATCTCCATCATGGGGAGGCACACTAAGAAGCTACGATGATATGGACTCCCGTTGCCCACCGTTATGGATCGTGCCATCTATGAAGAACACGTAGGACTGGAACTATAATACGGACATGTACCCAGGGATGTACGAACCTGATTAATGTAGCTCGGTAAGTGAAGTAGCCAGGCACAAATAGTATGAACCTGCATGGCATGTAGGCATTTGTCTTACTACCACTAAATGTCGTACGTGCAATGCATGGTGATGTTATGATGTACGTGCCTAAGTACTCTACTATCTTAATTGCAGGCACATATTAGGTTGGATATTTGTTTATGTGTATGGTCCGAGACCTTCCAACTACACGCGTCTGTCTCTCCGGGTCGCACTTTGTATCGTTATATACTAGTACTATGTGTGGTATCCGACCTAGAAGTGCAAGAAGTGGAGACGCTCTACCATGATGTTCATGTCCCACTCCTTTCGCCGACGTGTGGGACATCCAGCACGTGTCATGTTTTGCACTCCTCCATCGTAAGGGTTGAAATGCTGGCTTTCATCAAAAATAAAAAATAAATATAAATCAGCAGTGATACTATACCACGTGATTTCCTTGATCCTCCTGGATATCAGAAAGAATACTTCCGTTCACCAACATTTGGGACGTCAACTATCCTAGTCCACTTGTCATGCACCAAATTAATAGTACATCATGTCGAACTCTAGGGGAGAGTCACCCCGGTCGTCGCGCCTCAGTAATAATGACTAATGAGCCGTCAAATCACAGGCCCAACCTTTTGTAAGTGCATCTAGTGCCACCCCTAGTTGGTTTTGGAGTATTGACGACAAACCTAGTTGAGGGACTAATGAGTTTGTGAGAATTGCAGGATAACACAGGTAGAAGTCCCTCATTGATTCGGTTTTCCTACCAGAGATGACCCCTAAAAATGTATGAAGACATTGAAGTCAAAGGTGGTATGTGAAGACATTCACATTGAAGACTATGACATGAGAAGACATCGCGTGAAGACTATGGAGTGCGAAGACTTAGTTCTTTCATCGTTCTTTTTCTTCTTTGTTGAGTCATAGGAACCACCGTACTGTTAAGTGGGGTCCAAGAGAACTAGTCAGAATGACTGAAGTGATGCTTAACCAAAATCCTATGTCTTCGAGTGAAGACTATGAGAGCAAATCTTGTCCAGAGTTGGATAAGTCAGCTTTGCTTGTAGCCCAAGTAAAGTTGTCGTGTGTGTTTGAAATCTGACCGTTGGAAAACGTGTCAGTTCCGTAGTAACCCAGGGTCATTTCGGAGAAATCAGGTCGGGTTGCCTAGTGGCTATAAATAGCCCACCCTCTACAAACATAAACGGTTGGCTGCTCAGAGTTAGAGTACGACTTTTGTCGTTTGAGAGCAACCCACCTCGAAGCCTTTGAGAGAGAATTCCTTGCGAGGATAAAGCCCTAAACACCAGAGCCAAAGAGTTTTAGGCTTCACTTAAGTCTTCCTGTCTGTGTGATCTGAAGACTTATTACACTTGAGGACTGTGAATCCTCCAGCCGGTTAGACGTCGCGTTCTGAGCATCCAAGAGTCATTGTGGATCGCCGGTGAACGAAGTCTGTGAAGGTTTGGAAATCTACCTTGAAGACTTACCAGAGTGATTGTGCGAGGACTGGGTGTCCTTAGCTCAAGGGGAATAAGGTGAAGACGAGGTCTTCTGAGTTGAATCTCAGCCTCCCCAACCAGACGTACAGTTGTCACAGCAACTGGAACTGGTCCAACAAATCATTGTCTTCAACGAGTCACTGGTTTCATCCTTCCCTTCCCTTTGCTTACTGTTGGTCCTTGTGAAGTCATTGTATGATTGCATTATCTTTTGTCTTCACTGAGTGACTACTTGTTTTGATTGGCTTCACAATATCTTCCTACCTGATCTTACTACCTAGCTGCTATTAGTCATTATGCTTTCACTTCATTGAATACTTGACTATGGTTTGCCTAGTGTAGTCTACCTTCCGCTGCTTGGTAATAGGTTTATTTCTATCGTTTGTCTTTGAAACTTCCATGTTTTGAAGACTTCCATAAAAATCGCCTATTCACCCCCCCTCTAGTCGATCACTAGCACTTTCAATTGGTATCAAAGCAAGGTACTCCCTTGTTCTGTGTGATTCGGTTTAACCACCTGGAGTTTTAGCTATGTCGACTGCAGGGATAATTAAGGTCTCCGCTGCTTGCCACGTCTTTGATGGAACTGAATACCCCTACTGGAAGAATAAGATGCGCATGCATCTTGAAGCCATTGATGTCGACCTATGGTATGTCGTCAAGAATGGCGTTCCCAAGGCTGGTGAAGGTGTCACCGCTGCTGATGTCAAGAAGTTCGTTCAACTGGACTCCACTGCCAAGAACATCATCTATGGTCATCTGACCAAAGGACAGTATGGCCGCGTGAGTGCTTTGGAAACATCTAAGCTAGTCTGGGACTAGCTCTCCAAGGTCAATGAAGGCGTCTCAACCCAGAGAGATCAGAGAATCAGTGTCCTTCGCAACCTCTTCAACCGCTTCAAGAGAAATGACAATGAGAACGTCCAGCTCACATTGATCGACTCACTGACATCACTAATGAGCTTCAAGCTCTCGGCGCCACTGAGATCACCAAGCATGAAGTCGTCAAGACACTCCTGAGATCACTTGATAGCTTGTTTGACACCCTAGCCCTGATGATTCAAGAACTTCCTGATTTCAAGACACTCAATCCGTCTAACATACTTGAGAGGCTCAACACACATGAGTTTCAGCTTTCTGAGAAAAGAGACATCTACGGTCCCAACTATGGGCGAACTCGTGCCTTGAAGGCAAAAGTTGTCTCCTCATCTGAAGAAGAGTCTGACAACAGTTCTGATGATCCTGAAGACATTGGAAAGGAGCTTCCTATGCTTGTGAAGAAGTTCCTAAAATCCACCAAGAAGAAAGGCTTCGGAAAGTCTTCACGATCAAGCTCAAGAAATGATGAAGCTTCTACTCATGACTACAAGAAGAGAACATGCCACAAGTGCAAGAAACCTGGCCACTACATCTCTGAGTGTCCACAGTGGGACAATGAGAACAAGAAGAAGAAGAAGAAGAGCAAGGAATATGACTCTGATGACAAGAAGAAGAAGAAATACTCAAAGTCTTCTTCCAAGTCTTCCTCAAAGTCCTCATCACACAAGAAGAGCTCATCTGGCAAGGCACGTGTGTTTGTTGGCAAGGAAATGGATTCAGAGGAGGAGTCCCCTTCTGAGGAGGCGGAGGTGGAGTCTGAGGAGGAGTCCAATTCTGGCGTTGCGAGTCTGGCTACAACATACATTGCCAAGTCCATCTTCAACACTGAAGACAATGACTTCATCACCGACACCGATGCAAATGACAAGGACTACTCCGCTCCTACCTACTGCTTCATGGCACGCGGTGCCAAGGGTACGACACCAGCTGCTTTAGAATGGATTATTGATAGTGGGTGTACCAATCACATGACTGGCAAGCGAAGCCTTCTTATGGACTCAACACTACGTCCATCTGACAAAAGTCACATCACATTTGTTGACACTGGTAAAAGCAAGGTATTGGGTCTAGGTAGAGTTGCAATCTCAAAGGATCAACACATGGATAAAGTCATGCTTGTTGAATCCCTTGGTTTCAACTTAATGTCTGTTTCAATGCTTTGTGATTTAAACATGATTGTGATGTTTGGAAAATATTGTTGCCTTGTACTAATGGAATCTGACAAGTCTCTAGTGTTTGAAGGGTATCAGAAAGATGATTTGTACATGGTAGATTTCTCAGCAGGACCACAACTTGTCGTATGTCTTCTAGCAAAAGCTTCTGAATGCTGGCTCTGGCATCGGAGGCTAGGGCATGCTGGCATAAGGAACCTCCACACCCTTGCAAGGAAGAAGCATGTCATAGGCATCGAGGGCGTCAAGTTCAAGAAGGATCACTTATGCGGTGCCTGTGAAGCAGGAAAGATGACGAGGGCCAAGCATCCCTCGAAGACAATCATGACAACGACTCAACCCTTCGAACTACTCCACATGGATCTTTTCAGTCCCACTCATTACTCAACTCTTACTACTACTGCTTGTCTCTATGGCTTTGTCATTGTTGATGATTATTCAAGATATACTTGGGTGCATATAATCCTCTACAAGACTGAAGTGCAGGATGTCTTCAGATGCTTCGCCAATCGAGCCATGAACAACTATGGCGTCAAGATCAAGCACATCAGAAGTGATAACAGCACTGAATTCAAGAACACTGGTCTAGACACTTACCTTGATACTTTGGGCATTACACATGAATTCTCAGCTCTGTACACACCACAGCAGAATGGCGTCGAGGAACGCAAGAACAGAACACTTATTGAGATGGCCCAGACGATGCTTGATGAATACAAGACTCCAAGAAAGTTCTGGCCTGAAGCCATTCATACTGCATGCCATATCATCAACTGTGTTTATCTTCACAAGCTTCTCAACAAGACATCCTATGAGCTCCTTACTGGCAAGAAGCCAAATGTCAGTTACTTCAGAGTATTTGGTGCCAGGTGCTGGATCAAGGATCCACATCACACTTCAAAATTTGCACCAAAAGCACATGAAGGTTTTATGCTTGGATATGGAAAGGATTCGCACTCCTATAGAGTCTTCAACCTCTTTCATTATAAAGTGGTTGAAACAGTGGATGTGCGGTTCGATGAGACTAACGGCTCACAAAGAGAGCACCTGCCAAATGTGCTAGATGAAGTTCCATCCAGTGAATCAATCAAACTTATGGGAACTAGAGAAATCATACCTTCTGAAGCTCAGCCTGAAGAGGAACTTATCATCTCCGCACCTGATCAACCTGAAGACAATGATCAAATTGAAGACAATGCTCAGCCTGAAGACAATCCTTCTAACAATGACAATGATCAGCAAGAGCAAAATCTTCGTCCTGTGCATCCTCGTGTCGCAAATGAAGTACAGATTGAGAGAATAATTGATAGCATCAATGCACCAGGTCCACTCACTCGTTCAAGGGCAACATAGCTAGCAAATTTATGTGGGCACTTCGCATTTGTCTCAATATCTGAACCCAAGAAAGTTGAAGAAGCCTTCATGGAACCTGAATGGATTCAAGCTATGCAAGAAGAGCTTCAACAGTTTGAGCTGAATAATGTATGGGAACTGGTTAGGCGTCCTGATCCTCGCAAGCACATTATAATAGGCACCAAATGGATATATCGCAACAAGCAAGATGAGCATGGTCAAGTTGTCAGAAATAAAGCTCGTCTCGTTGCTCAAGGGTACACTCAAGTTGAAGGGATTGACTTCGATGAAACATTTGCTCCTGTGGCTAGACTTGAAGCCATACGCATACTGCTGGCCTATGCAAATCATCATAACATTCTTCTGTATCAAATGGATGTGAAGAGCGCTTTTCTCAATGGCAAGATTGACGAAGAAGTGTATGTTGCACAACCGCCTGGCTTTGAAGATCCAAAACATCCTGACATGGTGTACAAGCTCAACAAGGCGCTGTATGGCCTCAAACAAGCCCCTCGGGCTTGGTATGACACACTCAAATACTTCCTGAAGAGCAAAGGCTTCAAACCTGGTTCCCTCGACCCCACTCTCTTCATGAAGACATACGATGGTGAACTGTTTGTGTGCCAAATATATGTTGGATGACATTATCTTCGGCTGCACCAATCAGAAATACACTAACGTGTTTGGATATATGATGCAAGAGCAATATCAGATGTCCATGATGGGTGAGCTGAAGTTCTTCCTTGGTCTTCAAATGCGTCAGCAACGCAATGACATCTTCATATCTCAAGAGAAGTACCTCAAAGATTGCCTGAAGAAATTTGGGATGCAAGACTGCAAAGGCTTCACGACTCCAATGCCAGCCAAACATCATTTGGGTCCCGACGACAATGGTAAAGAGTTCGATCAAAAGGTATACCGCTCCATGATTGGTTCTTTACTTTATCTATGTGCATCTAGGCCAGATATTATGCTTAGTGTTTGCATGTGTGCTCGATTCCAAGCAGCACCAAAGGAATCGCATCACTTAGCTGTGAAGCGAATTCTTCGATATTTGGCTCACACCCCAACATTAGGATTATGGTATCCAAAGGGCTCAGAGTTTGATTTGGTTGGATTCTCGGATGCTGATTATGCTGGTGACAAGGTGGATCGCAAGTCTACATCAGGCACATGTCATTTTCTGGGACGATCACTTGTATGTTGGTCTTCAAAGAAGCAGAACTATGTATCTCTCTCCACTGCTGAATCTGAATACATTGCTGCTGGATCTTGCTACGCTCAGCTTCTGTGGATGAAGCAAACACTCAAGGACTATGGCATTCATCTGAAGCAAGTGCCACTCTACTGCGACAACGAAAGCACCATCAAGATTGCCAACAACCCAGTTCAGCACTCGAAGACAAAGCACATTGAAATTCGTCATCACTTTCTCAGAGATCATGTTGTGAAGGAAGATATTGATATCATACACGTCAACACTAAAGAGCAATTGGCAGATATCTTCACCAAGCCCTTGGATGAGAAGAGGTTTTGCAAGTTACGGTGTGAGCTAAATATCTTGGAATCCTCAAATGTCCTGTGATCAGGCACACATCCTAACACTTATGCCTATTGATGACTTAGATGTGCAACACACGAAGTAAAGTATATCTTCAAGCAATGAAGGCTTACATTCTAAGTGTGAATACATTAATGTGGAATTTGACTTCGGAGCGCCACGATAATTGTGCGTCGTGTCTGGGTCTAATACTTCCTATACGGTGGGTAACGCCACCACCAAATTTTTCTGTTTGAAGTGTTTCACTCATGGCGTTACGTTTGGTATGTCTTCACATTTGGTTTGGCTTCAATCTCAACCTGTCTTCATGATTATCTTCATTATGTTGATTATATATATATATATACTAGTGTTCTGTCCTCTACAGCATTCACTTATAGCTATGTCTTCTTGTTGAATCTTTTGAACTAAGTGAATGTGATCGGACCCTAACCTCTCTATGCTTTCTATCTCAAACTCTATCTCTCCAAATCATATGCATTCTATTGAAACTGTCAAATATCTTCTGTGCGTCCTTGTCAGCAGAAGATACAGAGACAAACATTAAGTCCGTTTTCGATGCTAATTCCTTCACCTGAAACCCGGAGAAGTGGGAACGACCACCCGACAATCGAGGCGTGCGTGGGAACGTGGAACAACCTCCGATATGTTGCATGATGGCCACGTGTCCTTCAGATGTGAATCGCCAGGGGCACCTGTGTAATAACAATGTGCCGTCCCTGTCTCTATAAATACACGCCTCACCACAGTCATTATCCTTTCTTCCACTCTCGCACAAACCCTAGCGCCACCGCTCACCCTCGACGACGCTGGCGATGAAGCGCTTAGTTGCCGCGACATCACCGACGCCGTCTTCATGCCGGCCGCGGACATCGTCTTCTCCGCCGTCGCCGTAGGTGTCCTCCGTCGCCAAGTTAGGGCACGGACGATCGATCTGCTCGGCCTCCTCTCCCACTCCGTCTAGCAGTTCTTCGTGTGGTAAATAAAACTTCCTTTTTATAGCCCCTTTGATTCTATAGATCCATCACTTTCTACCACAAGCAGTTTCTGTTCACACAAGTTGGATCTATTTCATACTGCATCTCATAATATGCCTAGTATGTTCACTTATGCTTCACAAAGTAGTTAGATTCCTCACTTGTACTTATTCGTGGATTCGTACAAATCTGGAACCAACTCTCTATCTATGAGTGAATGTCTTCGCACTATGAGGTTAATGTCTTCTAAACTGATTTATCTTCAAAATCTTCTAAGAATGCATATGACCTCTTCCCCTTCCTTCGCACCTTAATGTTGTCACAGGTACATGTCCGTGGGAGAATCCCTTGGTTCTCATAGTCTGCATTCATTTGCAGGATTCTTACAGCATCATATAAATTCTTCCGAAGCCAGTTCTTGTTTGACCAGCAAGCGGAAGCCTTTGAAACCTTTGAACGTGTTGAAACCATTCAGTTTGAAGCTCATGGCTACAGAGAAATCAGCAAGGAAGGGTGGCCGACAGCGTCGAGGGGGAACATCAAGAGATCTGCCTGGTGACCTCTCAGAGTTGTACAAGACAGACCCAGAAGAGGATTACAATCAGCGCAATACATGAATCCAATGGATTCGAAGGTACTGGGCTGAGCAATGGTTCAAGTATAGGTTTGTGACCCAGGAATATGCAGAGAAGAATGCCATCAAGCGACCATGGGGAGACATCCTATACAGAAATCTTCAACCCAGGTCCAGAGATGAAGCCATTGAACAAGGCTTCTATCCCTGCATGGTCCGTGGACCACAGCCTGCAGATGCTGACCCATCGTCATTGATATGGTGTCGTGACGACAATATGTTCAAGCGCAACTTCCAGTTTGCCAAGAATTCGGCTAAGCAGAACAAGAAGTCATTGGGACTAGACTTCAACCCTGGTCCTTCTGCTCCCCGTGCCGATGGCACCCGCGAAGCTGAATCCAATCTTGTTGGGCCCTTCTACAACCTGGCAGGTCTCATCACTCATATCATGGTTCAAGGGACAGCCGTGGATGAGCCTGCAGATGATGCTGAATCTGATGAAGCGCCTGCACCACCAAAGCCAACGAAGCTGAAGAAGCCTAAAGCTTCAAAGTCTGCCTCAGCACCAAAAATCTTACGGGAGAAGCCACTGGCTACTGCACCTCCTGAAGACAGTGTGCAGTCTGAAGATCTATCGCGCATCTCCAAGAAGACTGAGATGAGAAAGAGTATTGATCAGGCACTGACTGCTGCTGCTATTCTGCGTAATGACGCCATTGATCTCTCCAGCGATGAAGATCTTGCAGATGACACTCTTGAGCAACTGATCAAGAGCAAGGAAGAAGCAGAGATCTTCAATGATCTGCCTCTCTTTGATGTGGCAATCATCCATAACTTCATCGATGAGTGGTTTGACACGCCCAACCTCAGCTTTGAAGACCTGCAACTTCCAATTGGCCTCAGTGTCGCCTTCACTGGCTCCATTGCTTCTGAGCTATCTCTAGTTCAGCGCATCATTGAACTGAAGCAAAAGATCGACTATGAGAAAGCTCAGTTCAAGAAGCACATGGCCAAGCTCAGCGTGCAAGATGTGAAAAACTTTAAGATTATGTTGCACGAGCTCAATGAAGCCTTTCTCAAGAAGCATGAAGAAGCTAAAGGTTCTCGTGAGCGCATGAAGAGCCTGGCTGACAAGTGTGTGCAAGGCTACAATGAGGCTGAGAAGCGCAAGGGTCTTGGTTGTCCTGGCATCGACCCAAGAATGGCTGCAAAGAAGAAGAAGCCATCAACAGATCAATCTGCACTTTCAAGGCAGGAAGAACCTCGCATAGTCTTCCCAAGCAGCATGACTGGCTCGAAGCCAAAGGTCAGGTCAACCGCTTCAGAACTAAAGAAGACGAGGACCGCTGAGGCTAAAGCCAAAAAAAGGAAAAATCCTGAAGCTTCTGATGTCGCTCCCTCTAAGAAGAAGCGCAAGACCAAGAAGGATCGGGCTGCTCCCACAGAGCCCTTAGTTGTTGAACTCATCTCAATGGTTCGCCCTGCATCTGAACACCACGAGCACCAACTGGTTGTTCATGAGCCTGCTTCCACAGAGGCTCATGACGCTGAAGACATTCCAGCAGTTGATCCCACCGCTGATAAAGACATTGGTCACAATGACAATGTGGAAGATGATGAAGTCCTTCCTCAGATCGAGCACCAACTGGTATCATCGCCTGTGCTCACGCACAGCGAACTCATCAGCATTGGCCGTCCTCTGACGCCAACTGCTCAGGATGCATCATGGGATGATCACCCACAAAGATAAGACACTCCAAGCTCTCCCCAACCGCAAGCAATTCCATCAGTGCAAGAAGAAGATGACTTTGAGGCCCAGCCAACTCCATCTCCACAGGCGTCGCCAGCACTACGCAGGCTTCGCAAAGGACCAAGGCCTCAAGTCCCTCTTTCGAGCGTTCCAGAAGGAGAAGTGCCCCACCAATCTGTTGCATGTCAAGTGTTTCCAGATGCCACTCCTACTGTGAATGTCTTCGAGTCTGAGGCTAAAGCTGCTTAAGACATTCTGGCTGCATCAGCCGACGACAAACAAGAAGAAGAACGTGTCCCTACTCCTGTTCTCGAGGAGAACGTGTCTATGCCCGACCCTCCAGCTCATCAAGTGGAGGTTGAGAATCTTGAGGCTGCCACCACCAACACAAATGAAGCCAATGACATAGTCATGGATGAAGCAAATGTGGAGCCTACACCAACCAATGTGCCAGAAGTCAATGAAGCCAATGATGCAACTGCTCCTGAAGCCTCTGTTGTGCAGCCTAACGCCTTTGTTAATGCCACTGCTCCTGTTCCGCCACCTCGGCCACACACTATCGAGCAAGAATTCAACTATGGCCAACTTGTCACTGTCAAATGGCCTTTTCTGACTCCTCCGCCTGCTGCTGGTCCTCGGTTTGACTATCACATTGAGCACAGGCCTCGGGTTCAGAAGCCAATAGCAAGGTTGCCCAGGTTTCCAGTCACTGCATCTGCACCCGGATCATTCAATATCAATGGCTTCAAGGCACACAACACCTTCTTCAATAGCGCCAAGAACCCCTACTCAAAGGCAAGAATATCTTCTGATCGGTTCTGGAGCTATCAGCAGCGAAGTTATTACTCATGCATTTTGTACAATCAAGGTCGCATTTTCCCACATATGCGTCTTGACACTGAAGCCATAACTGGTCTGCCCTGTTTGGAAGAAGCTCTGGATTGCTTCAGAGAGTCTGGCTTGCTGCAGTTCGTCACTGATAAGGAGCACTGGAATGAAGAATTGCTGCTCCAATTCTATGCCACTCTTCATATCCGTGGCTACAACAGGGATCCGAAGACTTGGGTCCTTGAGTGGATGACAGGCAATGTTCATCATGAAGCTAAAGCCTTTGATATCATTGAACTTACTAGCCTGCCCACTCCAGGAGATCTGTATGAACCTGGTTGTCAGCTTCACAGTGCTGCTATGGAAAGCATCTTCCACAAGCCTAAGCCCACTATGAGTCAGATGCTCAGTGTCATGGAATTGTCATGTCAGATGTCCTAGTGTAAGGACTTAGTCGTGAGGCCAACGCATCTATGTGGTAGCTTGAAAGGGGTTGAGCGGAATCGAGAGACACAACACAAGACAGGGATTTAGACAGCTTTGGGCCCCGGGAAACATCATCCGGTAACAACCCTACATGCTGTTTGAGGCTAGGTCTCATTATCATCACGGGGAAGTCGCCGTAAACCGGCTCTCCTCTTTGTGTCTAGCCCTAAGATTGTTTCTTGTTGCTTGTAACTTGTTCCTCTTTGGGGAGCCCTGCCCCTCCTTATATATGTTGAAGGGGCGGTTTACATGACTAGTCCTAGTTGGATTAGGATTACTCTATTACAAGTGGAGTCCTAGTCTTGCTTCCTTTGTAAGGGAATATTCCTTGTGCTTTCCTCATAAACCGGCCCACCATTAAACGTGAACCGGCCTTCTGGGCCATGGGCCTCGTCATCCATCTGACCCGCCCGCCGGGTTACTAATGAACCGCCAAGACCGGGCGGGTAGCCCATGAACCGCGCCAAGCTCCGGGCGGGTTACCAGTGAGTCGTCCAGTCCGGCCGGGTTATGCTTCCGGCCGGTTTACGCCACGGGGTATATCCTCGACACTCAGCATGATGAAGCCTTTGCCTCCAGATGTTGAATATCCTAAGGAGTTCTTTGTTGAAGACCTTGAGTATCTGCCACGTACTATCTATCACATCATAAGGCGAACTCTCTGGCCCATCAAAGGACATTATCCACATGCCAAGCTAGAAGGCGCAATGAAGACGTTGGTCTTTCATATTCTTCATGGCAAAAGCTTCAATGCACAAGACTTCTTTATTCGCCAGCTTACTGCATCAGGATCTAACATTTTTGGCTTGAAGTTTTACGCTCCATGGATAATGAGGCTGATCAAACTGCACTCAGTTGTCACCTATCAGCCCTCTGCTCGCAATCATCGGATCTTTCTGCCTGACGTCGATGTGTCAATTGAAGCCATCTATCCAGAGCCTGCCAAGGAGCCTCTTAGTCTTCAAAATACTGAGAATCAAAGCTTCTCTCAAAACATTGAAGGAGTTCAAGCAATATCTCGTGTTTATCCTCTGGCTAGCACTACACGTGCACCTCATCGTGCCCTCACTGAAGCCACTGACAGCACCATTGCCCAACGGCCCAAGAAGCGATCCCGTGTTCTCAATGATCGAGAGCTTTTGGTTGCCCTTCATCAGAAACAGGATAGGCATCATGACTGGCTGAAGCGCCAAATGCAAAGCCTCTTGGTAGACGTAAACAGGATTCGCAATCTTGCCACCAAGAATGCCTTTGTTGCCCATGAAACCTGTCGGCGTACATGGAAAGGGCTGACGCTTATGTGCTCTGAGGATGATCTTCAAGAGGATGGCTTCTTTGAACGCTTCAAGTTTGACTCAACACCTCCAAGAAGGATTGTGCTGCGACGAACTCCGTCTCTTGAAGACTCTGAGTTCTGTTCCTCTACGGCAACTGTGAATGCCAGAGTGATCGATGACGAAGACGATGCTACTTCACCGCCCCCTACTTCTGCACGCATCAACACTGCCCCGAGTTCATCTGCACCGCCTAGCAACACCGACGACCTTGCTGCTTCACCTACTCCTCATGGGAACGAGTAGATGATCTATGTCTTCAAACCTTTTTGGTCCTTACTGACAAAAGGGGGAGAAACATATGAGTTTGATAGTCTTCAAGCGGGTCCATATGGGCGGTTGCTTTATATTTTGCCTAGTGTTTACAACTCTTGCATTTTGATACATTTGGTTCTTTGAGTTGTAACACTCAAACTCGATGGTCGTCTGCTACTTATTTGCTTTACTGTGATGCGATGATAAATTCCGCATGTGCGACGATAAATTCCGCACTTAGATCATTTTGCAGACGTCCATTTTTCATTATGCATGTCATTATCTTCACATACTTTTCATGCATGATGAATTGTCATCATAAGTTGAAGAGGATCTCTACAAGTACAACCTGCCATGTGCATTTGCATACCAAAAGCAAATTACTTATATGCACATCTTCAGGGGGAGCCTTTTCCACTTATGAAGACAATAACCAATCCTTTACAATTTCACATATTTTATTCCCCGTTGAAAACTTCAACCAGTTTGTCATCAATCACCAAAAAGGGGGAGATTGTAAGTGCATCTGTTGCCACCTCTAGTTGGTTTTGGAGTATTGACGACAAACCTAGTTGAGGGACTAATGTGTTTGTGAGAATTGCAGGATAACACTGGTAGAAGTCCCTCATTGATTCGGTTTTCCTACCAGACATGACCCCTAAAAATGTATGAAGACATTGAAGTCAAAGGTGGTATGTGAAGACATTCACATTGAAGACTATGACATGAGAAGACATCGTGTGAAGACTATGGAGCGCAAAGACTTAGTTCTTTCGTCGTTCTTTTTCTTCTTTGTTGAGTCATAGGAACCACCGTACTGTTAAGTGGGGTCCAAGAGAACCAGTCAGAATGACTGAAGTGATGCTTAACCAAAATCCTATGTCTTCGAGTGAAGACTATGAGAGCAAATCTTGTCCAGAGTTGGATAAGTCAGCTTTGCTTGTAGCCCAAGTAAAGTTGCCGTGTGTGTTTGAAATCTGACCGTTGGAACACGTGTCAGTTCTAGTGACCCAGGGTCATTTCGGACAAATCAGGTCGGGTTGCCTAGTGGCTATAAATAGCCCACCCTCTACAACCATAAAAGGTTGGCTGCTCAGAGTTAGAGTACGTGTGACGCCCCAAGACCGGAGCTTCAGATGCCTTCCAGGGTTTCCTGGTTTCCTTGTGTGTTTTGTTTGGTTCATTGCATTCATCTTTGCATCATGTGCATTGCATCATGTCATTTCTTTTCTTATCTCAACTAAATAAATTGCATGGATCTTTGGTCCATTTAAATCGACGGATATTCACTATGGTGATTACTCTTTAAAACATATTCTCCCAATATTTTAGGGAGCTATATAAATTATATTCCAATAATTTGGAATCACCCATAACACACTTGCAAATAATCACATGCCTTTGTCACATGCATCATCTCCTTCTCCTTTCCTTCTCGATCCTTTCTTTTGCAAGGGCCACTTTCCCCTTCTCTATTAATGTTCATAATTTTCCTATAATTTCTCGACCTTGCCTTCAACCTCTCTGTCAGATTTCAGATCTTTCGGAGTTGTTTTGGTTAGGTTCAAAAATGCCTCAAGTTTGAATCATATTTAAACTTGTTTTATTTTTCTACCTCTAAAAATGTCCAAGGCAATTTTATCAAATAGAGTTTAGTTCCAGAAGATTGAGGATATTTTTATATCTGAAAAACTCCTCTTCTAGCCCCCTGGCCTTTTTCTTTTATTGAACTGTTTATTTAAATAAACAGAGAGTTTAGTCTAGGGGAGAGAGAGAGTGTGTGTGTGTGTGTGCAGGGCCTCAGCCCAGCCGTCGCCCTCTCCTCCGGGCCGGCCAGCCAGTCCGGCCTCTTGAACCTCCCAGGCCCAGCCTCCAGTGGCCCAAGGCCTGGTTGCGCCCGCCTGTAACCCTAGCGAGCTGACCTCCCTCCACCTTTTCCCCTCAGTGCCACAACCCCCTCTCCTACCGATCTCTTCTCCATTCGTCCTCCTCCTGCACCACACCTTCAGACAGAGGGAGAGAAAGGGCAGCTCTCCTGCCTCCGCCGTCTGCTCTCCGATATGTCGCTGCCCTGTGCACGCGACCACGCCGGCCTCCCCGTCCTCAGCTCCTCCTCCACCTCCTGCGGTTGACCTCAGGTCGCTGCTGCTCTGTTGCCGGCGAGCTTGCCTCCGCCTCTACTCCTGCTGCTGCTTCCCTTGCTCCGACGCCTTGCCTCGCCTCCTGCCTCCAGCATGCCCGCTGGAGGTGTGTGTGCCCGCGCCCAGCGCCAAGACCTCCCCTGCCTCGACATGTCTAGGACGAGGAGGACGAACCGCATCACCTCCTGCCCGTGCTTCGCCTTCCGTTCGCTGCCCCGCTACCTTTTTTTTGTCATTGCCAAGGTCACCGAATCCAGGGACGCGAGGCCGCCTTCGGGGATCCTTTTCGCCAAGTACCACGCCGGTGAAGACCAAGACAGAGGCCTTCTCGAGCAGGAACATTTTTGGGATCGTCAAGGCCACCTCAAGTACGACTACGTTTTGCCGCCTCGACCGAGACCAATAAGTACCACAACGACGCGTCATGTTCATCTGCCGCCGTCTTTGGAACCGCTAAGAACGACAAGTACCTCGCCTAGTACCGTGATGCCCGATGCATAGAACAACGACCGTTGCCGAAGATCCGTGTAACGGTATCGTCAAGTTCGACTACCGCCGCGTGAACAACTACTTCCACTACCGCCATTGCGAGAACGTCTACTTCCCTCTACGAACTTGATCAGTTCCGATATCGCACGCTTCGAAGGTATAACCCCGAGATGACCGCCTATGAACGAATGCATGTGTGATGTAAGAGATGCCCGTGTTTGCTCTGTGCTCGAATTGTCGGTGCATGTTGCCCCTCTTTTGCCTTGTCACCGTCATCGACCCGTGGGAAACCGGTAACCGGGATCACCCCACCATCTCTTGCATGCTCCCGTCACTTTTCCTTTTGCACCGGTATCCCCGTGGGCTACCTGATAACCGATATGTTGTCGTGGCACCGTTTTCATTACAGTTGCCGTGGCACCCCTTTCCTTTCCACCACGGTGACAAATGCTTCATAATGCTCTTGTCAACTTTTAATAAAAAAATTTGCATAAACTTGTTCATGTCATCCGTATCATGATAACAACAATTAAAATGTTTAATTTGTTGTTTGCATTAATTTGCTAAATGCATATGGGGATTTACCGGTTTTGTTGTTTATTATATCTGGCCCCATTTAAATTGTTTAGATGGTATAGTTTGTTATGCTACACCCCTTGCCATGCTTAACAACATTTAATTTGGTTGGGTACATAAGCAGGAGTGAGCTAAATAATTGATGTGGTGTTTCATCAATATGCAACTTGTTGCATATTGAGCTCCACTTAATTTGTAGGGTTGCTTGTGCTCTTTGCCATGCCATGCCTCTTTAATCCGGACATGCATCATACTTGGTTGTGCATCATGCCATGTTTATGTGTTGGTTGTTTACTATGTTGTGTGCTTCTTTCCGGTGTTTGCTTCTTCGGGTTGGTTCCGGTAACGTCGCGTTTGTGAGGACCCGTTCGTCTACGTCCGTTTGTCTTCTTCATGGACTCGTTCTTCTTCCTTGCGGGATTTCAGGCAAGATGACCATACCCTCGAAATCACTTCTATCTTTGCTTGCTAGTTGCTCGCTCTTTTGCTATGCCTATGCTGCGATACCGACCACTTGCTTATCATGCCTCCCATATTGTTAAACCAAGCCTCTAACCCACTTTGTCCTAGCAAACCGTTGTTTGGCTATGTTACCGCTTTGCTTAGCCCCTCTTATAGCATTGTTAGTTGCAGGTGAAGATTGAAGCTTGTTCCATGTTGGAACATGGATATTTTGTTGGGATATCACGATATATCTTATTTAATTAATGCATCTATATACTTGGTAAAGGGTGGAAGGCTCGGCCTTATGCCTGGTGTTTTGTTCCACTCTTGCCGCCCTAGTTTCCGTCATATCGGTGTTATGTTCCCGGATTTTGCGTTCCTTACGCGGTTGGGTTATAATGGGAACCCCTTGACAGTTCGCTTTGAATAAAACTCCTCCAGCAAGGCCCAACCTTGGTTTTACCATTCGCCACCTAGCCTCTTTTTCCCTTGGGTTAGGCCAGCCCAAGGGTCATCTTTATTTTAACCCCCC
>NC_041380.1:158000129-158026767 GCF_002162155.2 Triticum dicoccoides
CGGGCCAGTGCTTGTCTAAGTGTTGGTCCGAACTGAGTAGACTGCGGGGCCACCTCGGGGAAACTTGAGGGCTGGTTTTACTCGTAGGATGTCTCATCCGGTGTTGCCCTGAGAACGAGATATGTGCAGCTCCCATCAGGATGTCGGCGCATCGGGCGGCTTTGCTGGACTTGTTTTACCATTGTCGAGGATGTCTTGTAGAACCGGGATACCGAGTCTGATCAGAATGTCTCGGGAGGAGGTCTATTCCTTCGTTGACCGTGAGAGCTTGTCATGGGCTAAGTTGGGACACCCCTGCAGGGTTTTGAACTTTCGAAAGCCGTAACCGCGGTTATGGGCAGATGGGAATTTGTTAATGTCCGGTTGTAGAAAACCTGAAGTTGACCTTAATTAAAATGCATCAACCGCGTGTGTAACCGTGATGGTCTCTTTCCGGCTGAGTCCGGGAAGTGAACACGGTGTTGGAGTTATGCTTGGCGTAGGTTGTTTTAGGATCACTTCTTGATCATATTTTATCGACCGTGCTTTGCCTTCTCTTCTCGCTCTCATTTGTGTATGTTAGCCACCATATATGCTAGTCGCTTGCTGCAGCTCCACCTCATACCTTTTACCCTACCTATAAGCTAAAATAGTCTTGATCGCGAGGGTGCGAGATTGCTGAGTCCCCGTGACTCACAAATACTTCCAAAACCAGTTTGCAGGTGCCGATGAGACCGTGCAGATGACGCAACCAAGCTCAGGAGGAGCTCAATGAAGATCTTGTCCTTTGTGTTGTTTTCGTTCTAGTTGATCAGTAGTGGAGCCCAGTTGGGGTCGATCGGGGACCTTTGTCGCATTTGGGGTTCTTCTTTTATTTTGGTTCCGTAGTCGGACCTTGACTGTATTTGGATGATGTAATGCTTTATTCATGTATTGTGTGAAGTGGCGATTGTAAGCCAACTATGTATCTCTTTCCCTTATGTATTACATGGGTTGTGTGAAGATTACCTCGCTTGCGACATTGCTTTTAATGCGGTTATGCCTCTAAGTCGTGCTTCGACACGTGGGAGATAGAGCCGCATCGAGGGTGTTACAGTACGGCTTATGTCGTTTGAGAGTAACCCACCTCGAAGCCTTTGAGAGAGAATTCCTTACGAGGATAAAGCCCTAAACACCCAGAGCCAAAGAGTGTTAGGCATCACTTAAGTCTTCCTGTCAGTGTGATCTGAAGACTTATTACACTTGAGGACTGTGAATCCTCCAGCCGGTTAGGCGTCGCGTTCTGAGCATCCAAGAGTCATTGTGGATCGCCGGTGAACGAAGTCTGTGAAGGTTTGGAAGTCTACCTTGAAAGACTTACCAGAGTGATTGGGTGAGGACTGGGTGTCCTTAGCTCAAGGGGAATAAGGTGAAGACGAGGTCTTCTGAGTTGAATCTCAGCCTCCCCAACCAGACGTACAGTTGTCACAGCAACTGGAACTGGTCCAACAAATCATTGTCTTCAACGAGTCATTGGTTTCATCTTTCCCTTCCCTTTGCTTACTGTTGGTCCTTGTGAAGTCATTGTATGATTGCATTATCTTTTGTCTTCACTAAGTGACTACTTGTTCTGATTGGCTTCACAATATCTTCCTACCTGATCTTACTACCTAGCTGCTATTAGTGTAAGTGCATCTAGTGCCACCCCTAGTTGGTTTTGGAGTATTGACGACAAACTTAGTTGAGGGACTAATGTGTTTGTGAGAATTGCAGGATAACACAGGTAGAAGTCCCTCATTGATTCGGTTTTCCTACCAGAGATGACCCCTAAAAATGTATGAAGACATTGATGTCAAAGGTGGTATATGAAGATATTCACATTGAAGACTATGACAAGAGAAGACATCGCATGAAGCCTATGGAGCTCGAAGACTTAGATCTTTCATAGTTCTTTTTCTTCTTCTTTGTTGAGTCATAGGAACCATCGTACTGTTAAGTGGGGTCCAAGAGAACCAGTCAGAATGACTGAAGTGATGCTTAACCAAAACCTATGTCTTCGAGTGAAGACTATGAGAGCGAATGTTGTCCAGAGTCAGACAAGTCAGCTTTGCTTGTAGCCCAAGTAAAGTTGTCGTGTGAGTTTGAAATCTGACCGTTGGAACACGTGTCAGTTCCTTAGTGACCCAGGGTCATTTCGGACAAATCAGGTCGGGTTGCCTAGTGGCTATATATAGCCCACCCCCTACAACCATAAACGGTTGGCTGCTCAGAGTTAGAGTACGGCTTTTGTTGTTTGAGAGCAACCCACCTCGAAGCCTTTGAGAGAGAATTCCTTGCGAGGATAAAGCCCTAACCACCCAGAGCCAAAGAGTGTTAGGCATCACTTAAGTCTTCTTGTCTGTGTGATCTAAAGACTTATTACACTTGAGGACTGTGAATCCTCCGGCCGGTTAGGTGTCGCGTTCTGAGAATCCAAGAGACATTGTGGATCGCCGGTGAACGAAGTCTGTGAAGGTTTGGGAGCCTACCTTGAATACTTACCAGAGTGATTGGGCGAGGTCTGTGTGACCTTAGCTCAAGGGGAATACGGTGAGGACTGGGTGTCCTGAGCTGCGTGTTCAGGACTGGGTGTCCGGGACTGTGTGTCCTCAGGTTTAAATACCTAGCCGCCCTAACCAGACGTACAGTTGTCACAGCAACTGGAACTGGTCCAACAAATCATTGTCTTCAGCGAGTCACTGGTTTCATCCTACCCTTCCCTTTACTTACTGTTGGTCCTTGTGAAGTCATTGTATGATTGCATTATCTTTTGTCTTCACTGAGTGACTGCGTGTTCCGTTTGGCTTCATAATATCTTCCTACCTGATCCTTACTACCTAGCTGCTATTAGTCATTGTGCTTTCACTTCATTGAATACTTGACTATGGTTTGCCTAGTGTAGTCTACCTTCCGCTGCATGGTAATAGGTTTATTTCTATCGTTTGTCTTCGAAACTTCCACGTTTTGAAGATTTTCATAAAAATTGCCTATTCAGCCCCCCTCTAGTCGATATAACGCATTTTCAATTGGTATCAGAGCAAGGTACTCCCTTGTTCTATGTGATTCAATTTAACCACCTGGAGTTTTAGCTATGTCGACTACAGGGATAATTAAAGTCTCCGCAGTGTGCCCCGTCTTCGATGGAACTGAATATCCCTACTGGAAGAATAAGATGCGCATGCATCTTGAAGCCATTGAGGTCGACCTATGGTATGTCGTCAAGAACGGCGTTCCCAAGGCTGGAGAAGGTTTCACTGCTGCCGACATCAAGAAGTTCGTTCAACTGGACTCTACTGCCAAGAATATCATCTGTGGTCATCTGACCAAAGGACAGTATGGCCGTGTGAGTGCTTTGGAAACATCTAAGCTGGTCTGGGACTGGCTCTCCAAGGTCAATGAAGGCGTCTCAACCCAGAGAGATCAGAGAATCAGTGTCCTTCGCAACCTCTTCAACCGCTTCAAGCGAAATGACAATGAGAATGCCCAGCTCACATTTGACCGACTCACTGACATCACAAATGAGCTTCAAGCCCTCGGCGCTACTGAGATCACCAAACATGAAGTCGTCAAGACACTACTGAGATCACTTGATAGTTCGTTTGACACCCTAGCCCTGATGATTCAAGAACGTCCTGATTTCAAGACACTCGATCCGTCTGACATACTTGAGAGGCTCAACACACATGAGTTTCAGCTTTCTGAGAAAAGAGATATCTACGGTCCAAACTATGGGTGAACTCGTGTCTTGAAGGCAAAAGCTGTCTCCTCATCTGAAGAAGAATCTGACAGCAGTTCGGATGATCCTGAAGACATTGGAAGGGAACTTGCTATGCTTGTGAAGAAGTTCCAAAAATTCACCAAGAAGAAAGGTTTCAGAAAGTCTTCCCGGTCAAGCTCAAGGAATGATGAAGCTTCTGCTCACGACTACAAGAAGAAAACATGTCACAAGTGCAAGAAACCTGGCCACTTCATCTCTGAGTGTCCACAGTGGGACAATGAGAACAAAAAGAAGAAGAAGAGCAAGGAATATGACTCTAACGACAAGAAGAAGAAGAAGAAATACTCAAAGTCTTCTTCCAAGTCTTCCTCAAAGTCTTCATCACACAAGAAGAGCTCATCTGGCAAGGCACGTGCGTTTGTTGGCAAGGAAATGGATTCAGAGGAGGAGTCCGCTTCTGAGGAGGCGGAGGTGGAGTCTGAGGAGGAGTCCGATTCAAGCGTCGCAAGTCTGGCTACAGCATACGTTGCCAAGTCCATCTTCAACACTGAAGACAATGACTTCATCACCGATACCGATGCAAATGACAAGGACTACTCCGCTTCTACCTACTGCTTCATGGCACGCGGTGCCAAGGTAAACACACGCACTACTCACTATCAAACATCTAGTGACGATGACTCTGATTGTGGTTCAAAACCCAGCTACAAAACACTTGCTAAAATTGCAACTGAACAACAGAAAGCTATGGAACATATTCAAAAACTGTTAGACAGAAGCGATGATCTGTTAGGTGCTGAAATGACTCGATCTGAATCCTTAATTGAAGACATAAAAAATCTTCACGTTAAGTATGAGGAACTTGAAAGTCGTCATGAAACTCTCTCAACAACTCATGAAAAGCTTTCCTATGATTATCTTCAAAGGAAGAAGATCTTGAGAAATTGAGAGCGGCTCGTGAAGATCTTCAAAAGGAAAACGAGTCACTTCGCGCCGAATAGATCAGCTCCGCTCAGGAAGGATTTGAACCACATGTCTTAAATGCATTGAGTGTGATAATGCTACTACTGTTGCTGAATGTTCTACTGCTGCTACTGTTGCAATATCTTCAACTGTTGATGTGGGAACTAACCCCTCTGCTGAGGATTCCACTGCTATTGCTGATGAGAATGCTAGGTTGAAGACATTGCTTGAAACAGGGATGTACAAAAGTCTTAAAGGGCATCAGACACTATGTGATGTCCTCAAAAAGCAGATTTTGAACCGAAACCCGAGGAAAGAGGGTGTTGGGTTCGTAAGGAAAATGAATGCTGATGGCTCTTACTGGAAACCTGAGCAGTACCCCAAAACCACATGGGTTGCTGCAAAGGAATTTTTAGCAGATCCATCCACTCTATCTGGGTTCACTTGTGCTAACCCCATTGTCATTGATGAATCCTTTGATGCAAACTATAAACTGTTTAAGAATCAGAATGGTGAAGTGTTTGCCAGGTACATTGGTACTAACTGCAGGAATGGACCGCCTATGAAGAAGATCTGGGTTCCGAAAAGGTGTCTGGAGAATCTTCCTGTGAATGTCATCATGACACCTCACGTGAAGAAGACAAACCTCACACCAAAGGCTTCATACGGTCCAAAGGCTTCATACAGACAGAGGACTCACCTGAGTCACACTAACGCAAATGTTTTGCAGGGAAACCATACTCAGGCATATGAATATGAGAGCGGTTCATCAAACCGCCATGTTCATAAGACCAAGAACTATTCTGCATATTCTTATGAGTACTATTGTCCGCATGCAAGACTGTTTGCTAGGGCTCCAAAGCCAAAGTTCTCAGATGCTGCACTTAGACTTATTGCTTCTAAGCCACCCTTGAAGATGTGGGTGGCTAAGAAAGCTTAACTCTCTTTTGCAGGGAAAGGTCTCCAGCAAAAAACCAAAATCGTCTGACGCTATTGCTGGGGACCTTAAACATCTTGTAGGGCGCAAGATCAAATGCCCGAATGGTCTTACTATGTACTTCGTTCCTGAATCGCTTGCTACTCTCCCTATTAGTCCTAATCTGGATCTAGGCTTTCATAACCCACTGGTTCATCAAATGTTTTTGCTTCACAATGCTCTTCGTGAAGCCAATCCCCCTAACTGCATTGTAGGGTACGACACCAGCGTCTTCAGAATGGATTATTGATAGTGGGTGTACAAATCACATGACTGGCAAAAGAAGCCTTCTTATGGACTCAACCTTACGTCCATCCGACAAGAGCCACATCACATTTGCTGACACTGGTAAAAGTAAGGTATTGGGTCTAGGTAGAGTTGCAATCTCAAGGGATCAACACATGGATAAAGTCATGCTTGTTGAATCCCTTGGCTTCAACTTAATGTCTGTCTCAATGCTTTGCAATTTAAACATGATCGTAATATTTGGAAAATATCGTTTCCTTGTTCTAATGGAATCTAACAAGTCTCTAGTATTTGAAGGGTATCGAAAAGATGATTTGTACGTGGTAGATTTCTCAGCAGGACCACAGCTTGCCGTATGTCTTCTAGCAAAAGCTTCTGAATGCTGGCTCTGGCATCGGAGGCTTGGGCATGTTGGCATGAGGAACCTCCACACCCTGGCAAAGAAGAAGCATGTCATAGGCATCGAGGGCGTCAAGTTCAAGAAAGATCACTTATGCGGTGCCTGTGAGGCAGGAAAGATGACGAGGGCCAAACATCCCTCGAAGACAATCATGACTACTACTCGACCCTTCGAATTGCTTCACATGGATCTTTTCGGTCCCACTCATTACTCAACGCTTACTACTACTGCTTGTTTCTATGGCTTTGTCATTGTTGATGATTATTCTAGATATACTTGGGTGCACATAATCCTTTACAAGACTGAAGTGCAGGATGTCTTCAGATGCTTCGCCAATTGAGCAATGAACAATTATGGCGCCAAGATAAAGCATATCAGAAGTGACAATGGCACTGAATTCAAGAACACGGGCCTTGATACATATCTTGATACCTTGGGCATCACACATGAATTCTCAGCCCCGTACACGCCACAGCAGAATGGGGTCGTCGAACGCAAGAACAGAACACTCATTGAGATGTCCAGAATGATGCTAGATGAATACAAGACTCCAAGAAAATTCTGGCCTGGAGCCATTGATACTGCATGCCATACAATCAATCATGTTTATCTTCACAAGCTTATGAACAAGACATTTTATGAGCTCCTTACTGGCAAGAAGCCAAATGTCAGTTACTTCAGAGTATTTGGCGCCAGGTGCTGGATCAAGGACCCACATCACACCTCAAAGTTTGCACCAAAAGAACATGAGGGTTTTATGCTTGGATATGGAAAGGATTCGCACTCCTACAGAGTCTTCAATCTCTTTCATTACAAAGTGGTTGAAACAGTGGATGTGCGGTTCGATGAGACCAACGGTTCACAAAGAGAGCAACTACCAAATGTGCTAAATGAAGTTCCATCCAGTGAATCAATCAAGCTAATGGGAACTGGAGAAATTATACCTTCTGAAGCTCATCCTGAAGAAGAACTTATCATCTCAGCACATGATCAACCTGAAGACAATGCTCAGCCTGAAGACATTCCTTCTAACAACGACAATGATTAACAAGAGCAAAATCCTCGCCCTATACATCCTCGCATTGCCAATGAAGTGCAGATTGAAAGAATAATCGATAGCATCAATGCACCCGGTCCACTCACTCGTTCAAGGGCAACTCAGCTAGCAAATTTCTGTGGGCACTTCGCATTCGTCTCAATAACAGAACCCAAGAAAGTTGAAGAAGCCTTCATGGAACCTGAATGGATTCAAGCTATGCAAGACGAGCTTCAATAGTTTGAGCTGAATAATGTATGGGAACTGGTCAAGTGCCCTGATCCTCAGAAGCACAACATAATAGGCACCAAATGGATATACCGCAACAAGCAAGATGAGCATGGTCAAGTTGTCAGAAACAAAGCTCATCTCGTTGCTCAAGGATATACTCAAGTGGAAGGCATTGACTTCGATGAAACATTTGCTCCTGTGACTAGACTTGAAGCCATACGCATACTGCTGGCCTATGCAAATCATCACAACATACTTCTTTATCAAATGGATGTGAAGAGCGCCTTCCTCAATGGCAAGATTGAAGAAGAAGTGTATGTTGCACAACCTCCTTGCTTTGAAGATCCAAAACATCCTGACATGGTATACAAGCTCAACAAGGCACTGTATGGCCTCAAACAAGCCCCTCGGGCCTGGTATGACACACTCAAATACTTCCTGAAGAGCAAAGGCTTCTTACCTGGTTCTCTCGACCCCACTCTCTTCACGAAGACATATGATGGTGAACTGTTTGTGTGCCAAATATATGTGGATGACATTATCTTCGGCTGCACCAATCAGAAGTACAGTGAAGAGTTTGGATATATGATGCAAGAGCAATATCAAATGTCTATGATGGGAGAGTTGAAGTTCTTTCTCGGTCTTCAAATACGACAGCAACGCAACGGCATCTTCATATCTCAAGAGAAGTATCTCAAAGATTGCCTGAAGAAGTTCGGTATGCAAGACTGCAAAGGCTTCATGACGCCAATGCCAGCCAAGCATCATCTGGGTCCTGACGACAATGGTAAAGAGTTCGATCAAAAGGTATATCGCTCCATGATTGGTTCTTTACTTTATCTATGTGCATCTAGGCCAGATATTATGCTTAGTGTTTGCATGTGTGCTCGATTCCAAGCGGCACCAAAGGAGTCGCATCACTTAGCTATGAAGCGAATTCTTTGATATTTGGCTCACACCCCAACTCTAGGATTATGGTATCCAAAGGGCTCAGAGTTTGATCTGGTTGGATTCTCGGATGCTGATTATGCTAGTGACAAAGTTGATCGCAAGTCTACATCAGGCACATGTCACTTTCTGGGATGATCACTTGTATGTTGGTCTTCAAAGAAGCAGAACTGTGTATCTCTCTCCACTGCTGAATCTGAATACATTGCTACTGGATCTTGCTACGCTCAGCTTCTGTGGATGAAGCAAACGCTCAAGGACTATGGCATTCATCTGAAGCAAGTGCCACTCTACTGCGATAACGAAAGCGCCATCAAGATTGCCAACAACCCAGTTCAGCACTCGAAGACAAAGCACATTGAAATTCGTCATCACTTTCTCAGAGATCATGTTGTGAAGGAAGATATTGATATCATACACGTCAACACTGAAGAGCAATTGGCAGATATCTTCACCAAGCCCTTGGATGAGAAGAGATTTTGCAAGTTACGGTGTGAGCTAAATATCCTGGAATCCTCAAATGTCCTGTGATCAGGCACACATCCTAACCCTTATGCATATTGATGACTTAGATGTGCAACACACGAAGTAAAGTATATCATCAATCAATGAAGACATACATTCTAAGTGTGAATACATTAATGTGGAATTTGACTTCAGAGCGCCACGATAATTGTGCGCCGTGTCTGGGTCTAATACTTCCTATACGGTGGGTAACGCCACCACCAAATGTTCTATTTTGAAGTGTTTCACTCATGGCGTTACCTTGCTATGTCTTCACATTTGGTTTGGCTTCAATCTCAACATGTCTTCATGATTATCTTCACTATGTTGATTATATATATATACTAGTGTTTTGTCCTCTACAGCATTCACTTATAGCTATGTCTTCCTGTTGAATCTTTTGAACTAAGTGAATGTGATCGGACCCTAACCTCTCTATGCTTTCTATCTCAAATTCTACCTCTCCAAATCATATGCATTCTATTGAAACTGTCGAATGTCTTCTCTGCGTCCTTGTCAGCAGAAGATACAGAGAAAACCATTAAGTCCGTTTTCAATGCTCATTCCTCCACATGAAACCCGGAGAAGTAGGAACGACCACCCGACAATCCAGGCGTGCGTGGGACGTGGAACAAACCCCAAAATTCCGCACAATGGCCACGTGTTCCTCAGATGCGAATCGCCAGGGGCACCTGTGTAATAACGCAGTGCCGCCCCTGTACCTATAAATACACACTTCACGACGGTCATTATCTCTTCTTCCACTCTCGCACGAACCCTAGCGCCGCCGCTAGCCCTCGACGACGCCGGCGACGAAGCGCTTCGCTGCCACAACCTCTCCGATGCTGTCTTCACGCCGACCGTGGACACCGTCCTCTCCATCGTCGCCGTAGGTGTCCTCCATCGCCAAGTTAGGGCACGAAAGATCGAACTGCTCGGCCTCATCTTTCACTCCGTCTAGCAGTTCTTAGTGTGGTAAATAAAACTTCCTTTTTACGGCACCGTTGATCCTATGGCTTTGTCACTTTCTACCACAAGCAATTTCTATTCACACAAGTTAGATCTCTCTCATACTGCATCTCATAACATGCCTAGTATATTCACTTATGCTTCACAAAGTAGTTAGATTCCTCACTTGTACTAATCCCTGGATTCATACAAATCTGGAACCAACTCCTTACCTATGAGTGAATGTCTTCGCACGATGAGGTCAATGTCTTCTAAACTGATTTATATTCAAAATCTTCTGAGAATGCATATGACCTCTTCCCCTTCCCTCGCACCTTAATGCTGTCACAGGTACATGTCCGTGGGAGAATCCCTTGGTTCTCATAGTCTGCATTCATTTGCAGAATTCTTACAGCATCATATAAATTCTCCCAAAGCAATTTCCTGTTTGTCCAGCAAGCGAAAATCTTTGAAGCCTTTGAACGTGTTGAAGCCTTTCAGTTTAAAGTTCATGGCTTCAGAGAAATCAGCAAGGAAGGGTGGCAGAAAGCGTCATGGAGAAACATCTAGAGATCTGCCAGATGACCTCTCAGAACTGTACAAGACAGATCCTGAAGAGGATTACAATCAGCGCAAGACCCGAATCCAATGGATTCGAAGATATTGGGCAGAACAATGGTTCAAATACCGATTTGTAACCCAGGAATATGCTGAGAAAAATGCCATCAAGAGACCGTGGGGAGACATCCTATACAAGAATCTTCAACCCAGGTCCAGAGATGAAGCCATTGAACAAGGCTTCTATCCCTGCATGGTCCGTGGGCCACAGCCTGTTGATGCACACCCATCGTCACTACTATGGTGTCGTGACGACATTCTGTTCAAGTGCAACTTCCAGTTTGCCCAGAACTCAGTGAAGCAAAACAAGAAGACATTGGGACTAGACTTCAACCCTGGTCCCTCAGCTCCAAGGGCTAATGGCACACGAGATGCAGAACCCAATGTCATCGGTCCTTTCTACAACCTTGAAGGCCTCATCACCCATATCTTGGTTCAAGGGACTGCAGTGAATGAGCCTGCAGCTGACGCTGAATCAGATGAAGCGCCTGCATCACCGAAGCCAAAGAAGTTCAAGAAGCCTAAAGCTTCAAAGCCTGCCCCTTCACCAAAAATCTCACGAGCGAAGCCACTGGCAACTGCACCTCCTGAAGACAGTGTGCAGTCTGAAGATTTATCACGTATCTCCAAGCCCCAGAAGGTCAAGATGCCTCTGCCACACACCGGCCAAGAGCTAACAGCTGCTGCCATTCTGCGTAATGATGCCATTGATCTGTCAAGTGATGAAGATCTTGCAGATGACGCTCTTGAGCAACTCATCAAGAGCAAAGAAGAAGCAGAAATCTTCAATGATCTGCCTCTCTTTGATGTAACAATCATCCACAACTTCATTGATGAATGGTTTGACACGCCAAACATCAGCTTCGATGATCTCCAACTACCCATTAGCCTCAGTGTCGCCTTCCATGGCGCCATTGCTTTAGAGTTAGCTATCGCCCAACGCATTGTTGAACTAAAGCAGAAGATTGACTTTGAGAAATCTCAGTTCAAGAAGCATATGGCCAAGCTCAGCATACAAGACGTGAAGAATTTCAAGATTATGCTACACGAGCTCAAGGAAGCCTTTCTAAAGAAACATGCAAAAGCTCAGGGTTCTCGTGAGCGCATGAAGGTCCTAGCTGATAGGTGTGTGCAAACCTACAATGAGGCTGAGAAGCACAAGGCCCTTGGGCGTCCTGGCATCGACCCCAGGATGGCTGCCAAGAAGCAGAAGAAGCCCGCTATGGCTGAACCTGAAGCACCAAGGCAGGAGGCAGATCCCCTTGTCTTCCCAACTAGCATGACTGGCCCGAAGCCAAAGGCCAGGTCAACCACTTCAGAACTGAAGAAGACCAGGACTGCTGAGGCTGAAGCAAGGAAGAGAAAACATCCTGAAGCCTCTGCTACTGCCCCCGCCAAGAAGAAAAGAATGACAAAGAAGGAACGGGCTGCTCCCACAGAGCCCTTGATTGTTGAACCCATTTCCATGGTTCACCCCGACACCGATCCACAAGAACGTCAACTGACTGTCCATGAGCCTGCTTTCGCAGAGGCTCATGAAGCTGAAGACTTTCCAGCAGCTGATCCCCTTGCTGCTGAGGACATTGGTCACCATGACCATGTTGAAGATGATGCAGCCCTTCCTCAGCTAGAGCACCAACAGGTATCATCGCCTGTGCTCACGCACAGTGAACTCATCAGCATTGGTTGTCCACTAACACCAATAGCACAGGATGCTTCGTGGGCGGATCACCCACAAGAGGAAGAAGATTCTGAGGCCCAGCCAACACAAACTCCACAGGCGTCGCCCACGTTGCGCAGGCTTCGCAAAGGTCCAAGGCCTCAAGTCTCTGTGTCTGAAGCTAAAACTGCTGAAGACATTCCGGCTGCATCAGCCGATGAAGAAGAAGTATCAGAAGCTGCTACTCCCCTGTCCCACCAAGAAGCAGATCTCGAGGAGAACGTGATCGTAAGCGACCCTCCAGCTCGTCAAGTGGAGGTTGAAAATCTTGCGGTTGCCACCACCAACACCACTGAAGCCACTGACGCTGTCATGGCTGAAGCAAATGTGGAGCCCTCACCAATAAAAGCACCAGAAGTCAGCGAAGCCACTGATCCCGCTGCTTCTGTTCCTGCGTCTGCTACCCGTCCCCAATTCGACTATCATGTTAAGCACAGGCCTCAGGTACAGAAGCCAATCCCAAGATTGCCAAGGTTCCCAGGTCCTGCATCAGCACCTGGCTCCTTTAATATCAATGGCTTCAGAGCAGATAACACTTTCTTTAACAGCCCCAGGAACCCCTACTCCAGGGAAAGAATATCATCTGATCGGTTCTGGAGTTATCCGCAGCGAAGCTATTACTCATGCGTTCTTTACAACCAAGGTCGCATCTTCCCACACAAGCGCCTTGACATTGAAGCAATAGCTGGTCTGCCCTGTCTGGAAGAAGCTCTAGATTGCTTCAAAGAGGTTGGACTGCTGCCATTCATCACTGACCAAGAGCATTGGAAGGAAGAGTTGCTGCTCCAATTCTATGCCACACTTCACATCCACGGGTATAGCAGAGATCCGAAGACTTGGGTCCTGGAGTGGATGACAGGAAACGTTCATCACGAAGCCAAAGCCTTTGACATCATTGAGCTCACTGGTTTGCCCACTCTTGGCGATCTCTACCTGCATGGCTGTCAGCTTCATAGTGAAGCTATTGAGAGCATCTTTCAGAAGACTGAACCTAATATGAGTCAGATGCTTAGTATGATGAAGCCATTGCCCCAAGATGCTGCTTATCCCACGGAGTTCTTCGTTGAAGACCTTGAGTATCTGCCAAGAATCATTTATCACATCATAAGGCGAACTCTCTGGCCAATCAAAGGACATTCTCCCCATGCCAAGCTGGAAGGTGCAATGAAGACTTTGGTCTTCTACATTCTTCATGGAAAATGCTTCAATACACAAGATTTCTTCATTCGCCAACTTGCTGCATCTGGCTCTGATCTGTTTGGTTTGAAGTTCTATGCCCCTTGGGTGATGCGGCTGATCAAACTTCACTCCGCTATCTCATATCAGCCCTCGGCCCGCAACCATCGGATCTTTTTGCCTGATGTGGATATGTCTATTGAAGCCATCTATCCTGAGCCTGCCCAGGAACCTCTCAGTCTTCAGAATGCAGAGCATCAAAGTTTCACTCAGAACGTTGAAGGCGTTGATGTCGTAACTCGTGTGTATCCTTTGGCTAGCACCACACGTGCACCGCATCCTGCTCTCATTGAAGCCACTGACAGTACAACTACTCCACGACCCAAGAAGCGCACTCGTGTTCTCAACGACCGAGAGCTTCTTGTGGCTCTTCATCAAAAATAGGATAGGCATCATGACTGGCTGAAGCATCAGATGCAAAGCCTCTTGGTGGATGTTAATCGCATTTGCAATCTTGCCACGAAGAATGCTTTTGTTGCCCATGAAACCTCTCGCCGCACATGGAAAGGGCTAACACTGATGTGTTCTCAAGATGATCTTCAAGAGGATGGCTTCACTGAGCGATTCAAGTTTGACTCCACACCTCCTCGAAGGGCAGTGCTGCGACGAACTCCATCCCTTGAAGACTCTGAGTTCTCTTCCTCTGCTGCAACTGTGAATGCCAGAGTAATCGAGGATGAAGACGATGCTACTTCACCGCCACCTCCTTCAGCATGCTTCGACTCTGCTCCAAGCTCTTCAGCACCGCCAAACACAACCAACGACCCTGCTGCTTCACCTACTCCTCATGGGAACGAGTAGATGCTCTATGTCTTCAAACCTTTTTGGTCCTTACTGACAAAAGGGGGAGAAGCATATGAGGTTGATAGTCTTCAAGCGGGTCCATATGGGCGGGTGCTTTATATTTTGCTTCGTGCTTACAACTCTCGTTTTGCTACATTTGGTTCTTTGAGTTGTAACACTTAAACTCGATGGTCGTCTGCTACTTATTTGCCACCTTGTGTTGCGATGATAAATTTCGCATGTGCGATGATAAATTCCGCTCTTAGATCATTCTGCAGACGTCCATTTTCCATTATGCATGTCATTATCTTCATATACTTTCACATGCATAGTGGATTGTCATCATAAGTTGAAGTGGATCTCCACAAGTACAACCTGCCATGTGCATTTGCATTCCAAAAGCAAATTACTTATATGCACATCTTCAGGGGGAGCCCTTGCAACTTATGAAGACAATTCCTTATCCTTTACAATTTCACAGATTATATTCCCCGTTGAAAACTTCAACTAGTTTGTCATCAATCACCAAAAAGGGGGAGATTGTAAGTGCATCTAGTGCCACCCCTAGTTGGTTTTGGAGTATTGACGACAAACCTAGTTGAGGGACTAATGTGTTTGTGAGAATTGCAGGATAACACAGGTAGAAGTCCCTCATTGATTCGGTTTTCCTACTAGAGATGACCCTAAAAATGTATGAAGACATTGAAGTCAAAGGTGGTATATGAAGATATTCACATTGAAGACTATGACAAGAGAAGACACCACATGAAGCCTATGGAGCTCGAAGACTTAGATCCTTCATAGTTCTCTTTCTTCTGTGTTGAGTCATAGGAACCACCGTACTGTTAAGTGGGGTCCAAGAGAACCAGTCAGAATGACTAAAGTGATGCTTAAACAAAACCTATGTCTTCGAGTGAAGACTTTGAGAGCGAATCTTGTCCAGAGTCGGGCAAGTCAGCTTTGCTTGAAGCCCAAGTAAAGTTGTCGTGTGAGTTTGAAATCTGACCGTTGGAACACGTGTCAATTCCTTAGTGACCCAGGGTCATTTCAGACAAATCAGGTCGGGTTGCCAAGTGGCTATAAATAGCCCACCCCCTACAACCATAAACAGTTGGCTGCTCAGATTCAGAGTACGGCTTTTGTCGTTTGAGAGCAACCCACCTCGAAGCCTTTGAGAGAGAATTCCTTGCGAGGATAAAGCCCTAACCACCCAGAGCCAAAGAGAATTAGGCATCACTTAAGTCTTCTTGTCTGTGTGATCTGAAGACTTATTACACTTGAGGACTGTGCATCCTCCAGCCGGTTAGGCGTCATGTTCTGAGCATCCAAGAGACATTGTGGATTGCCGGTGAACGAAGTCTGTGAAGGTTTGGGAGTCTACCTTGAAGACTTACCAGAGTGATTGGGCGAGGTCTGTGTGACCTTAGCTCAAGGGGAATACGGTGAGGACTGGGTGTCCTGAGCTGCGTGTTCAGGACTGGGTGTCCGGGACTGTGTGTCCTAAGGTTTAAATACCTAGCCGCCCTAACGAGACGTACAATTGTCACAGCAACTGGAACTGGTCCAACAAATCATTGTCTTCAGCGAGTCACTTGTTTCATCTTCCCTTCCCTTTACTTACTGTTACTCCTTGTGAAGTCATTGTATGTTCACACTATCTTTTGTCTTCACTGAGTGACTGTGTGTTCTGTGTGGCTTCACAATATCTTCCTACCTGATCCTTACTACATTGCTGCTATTAGTCATTGTGCTTTCACTCTATTGAATACTTGACTATGGCTTGCCTAGTGTAGTCTACCTTCCGCTGCAGGGTAATAGGTTTATTTCTATCGTTTGTCTTCATAACTTCCACGTTTTGAAGACTTTCATAAAAATCGCCTATTCACCCCCCCCCCTCTAGTCGATATAACGCACTTTCAACGGGGATCAAAAGAAAAAGGTGAAAGTTTGGGAAAGTCCTTTTATTCCCTCTCATTTAACTTTCAAAAGCTTCGAATTTCACTCAATCAATCAATCTATCTATTTATTATAACATTCCAAAATTTAGAATTTTGGGATGTTACAAACCTACCACCCTTAAAATGACTCTCGTCCTCGAGATTAAGAGAGGCTAGCAAGAAAAAGGTTAGGGTTTGGGGGTCTCCTCAAAATCCATCGATCATCACAGGGGTCTGGGGTGCTACCACCCTTAGAAGCATGGTTACTGTTCCATCAAAACTCATATACTTCATCCATTTTGTTAACAGTGTCGGTCTTCTCAGATTCTCGAGATAATTCCTTCTATGACTCTTTCGGTAGTGGCATAACCTTTTCCTCAATTTTTTTGTCCTTTCCTCTTGGTAAGGTTATTCCGAGATTGGGTCTTGTTAGCTGACGGGTCTGGCGCCAAAACTAAACAACTATCGATATCTCATGGTGGTCAACAATGTATGGTTTCTCCTACAGGAAATGGGTCTGGGTTGATTCTCACCGTATAACCTATGGTTGGCAACAACTGCCATGTACAAGGGAAAAATACTTATACCATTCTAAGGCTTATACAAGGTTTTGATCGTCGTCTCTCTACTATAGGTAAGTCACTCAGATTTACCATCCCATATATCAAGGCGAACAATAAGAGTAAGTCGGCATGGTGATCAATCCATCCCGCACCCAAATCATTACCTTGTATATGGTTTAGCGAATCTCGCATTCTAACACTCGGTCATCCTCACAAGCATTGCAGAATTTCTCTTGTCGACGAACCAAGGTTCGGATAATTCCATGGATTCTGCAAGCCAAACAAGCATCTATCATTCCTTCACAACTCTCAGGTTTTGCGTTACTCCTATAAAATTGTCTGCCGATAAATGTCGTATCTTCCTCCAGGGTTCTTCCTTCAGCAAGAATGTGCTTGCTTCTTGGTAGGTCTTGGGGCCTGTGGGTTATGGCCCATCTCATCACTTGTAAACCTTGAACTTATCCTCTGGGCAACTTATCGTTATTCCAACATCCAACTTTCTAGTATTCTTAAATCCATCCAATTGTACTGTCTTCCTCTATTGGCACCAAACTAGGACATGTTTACTTAGACTCATCATGGAGTTTCCATTGATCCATATTTCCAACATCATACCTCCTTTATATCCAATAGTAATTTATCTGTTCATCCCCGTGGGATATCCCACATACCAAGATAAAAACTTGTACTTATGAAGTCCATATTCTACTTCGTGGAACATCATTATCCTTTCCAGGGTCAAGCGTCCTTACAGGGGAATATTGGCCGTCTCTGCATGGCACTTCTTCAACTGGGAAACGTGAAACACATCATGAACTCCTGACAGTCCTTCGGGTGACTCCAACTTGTTGGCCACTTCTCCCATACGCTCCAAAACTCGGTATGGTCCTACAAATCTCGGGGCTAACTTTTCCTTAACTCAAAATCGTTTAACTCCTCGCAGAGGGGACACACAAAGACATGCTCTATCTCCAATTTCATAGACTACCTCCTTGAGTTTTTGAGTCTACATAACTCTTCTGCCTGGACTGAGCTACCTTCGGTCTACCTCGAATCAACTTAACATTCTCTTCTGACTCCTTGATCACATTTGGTCCAAACAACTGACGGTCTCCAACTTCATCCCACATACTCTTGGGGCATCACACATATCGAGACGAAACTCGTATTCATTTTGTCCGAAATCCACTCAGTGGAGTAACCTTATCTTTTCCAGGGGTCGATGATTCTTACAGGGTACTACCACCCTTAAAATGCACAAATCTTCCATAGACCATATTTCTCTTATCCTCAAAAATGGTCAAAATCCTTCTTCACAGAGTAACAACTCATAAAATCCATATCAGTACCAACGATGCTATCTTTATTCATCTTCAAATGATTATGATCTCTCACTCCTCCATTACATGTCTCAACTCAACACCTCAATATAAAGAAAATGTTCTCACTTTTACTACTCCATTTCTTTTGTTGCAAACTCAACTATCTAGCACAAGTTTCCTTCTCCTTGGGGCATTCTCTGGCAAAGTGCCCTGCTCCATTACAACTAAAACATATTACTTCTGACAAGTATCGAGGTTTCCTTTTTGGGCAATTGTTGAGGTAGTGCCCTGACTCCTTGCACCTATAACAGGTGATATGACTCAGGTCCCTCCTGGAATCCAATCTGCTTCTCTTCCTGGACCTTTCCATTCCAATTAGGGCTTCTATTTCCTGTGGGTCATACTCTACTTCCTCTGTCGGGAATTCTACTAGATCCCCATTCAAACAATTTTGGGAGATGTGTCCTTCTTCTCCACATGAATAGCAAGACTTAGTGCAGGGTTTTTTTTTCCGGGTCTTCTTTAGGTGTGTCCTCCATCTCTTCCTTCATCACAACTTCTTCTAAAATTTCCATGAGGGCTCCTTTCATTACTTCTTTCTTCTGCTGGATGGTTCATTGTACCATGGGGTAAATGTGACACTGAGCAGGATAGTGGGTAGTCCCTTCACACAAGAAACAAGTAATCTGCCTAATTAGGCATTCTTCAACTGGGTGACTTCATTCACAATTAGGGCATTCATCCTTGTGTTCTTTATGGGTGTGTTCTATTTCTCCACCAATTGGCAGCACCTCTTTCAAAGCACTGAAGAGCATGCTGGGTCATATCCTTTCCGACTATAGGGTTATTCTTCATGTGATCCTCCATGTTCTGAATTCATCGGTCCGTCTCCATCTGACTCATTGGTCCAGAAAATACAAGCTCATCTTCATTCATCCTCTATTGGGTCCATGGGTTTGGGGTAAGATAAGAGAGATAGAGAGGGATGCACACAATACAAACAAAGGTTTTGAAAAGGCAGACTTTATTTGTGGCTGTCGGGAAAAACATCAAACAAATGAGAGTTCACAAACGTCGCATCTAACATAGGTATATAACAGGGGTTTGGTCTTCTAAAGGTCAATAAATCTTCAACGTCTCCAAACTCTTCAAGCCTTGTTCATGCCTCCAATGGCTTCTTCCGATCATGCTTGTCTTCTCAAGTTCTTTTGCCAGATCATCTCTGTTGACATGAAGTCTCTCGGGACGTCCTTTAATATTCTGGAGTTGCATTCCAAACTTCTGGTTTTAACATCCTTCGCATGAACCATGGTCCTAGTGTCCTTCAGTTCCTGACGAATCTCCGGTATCTCGGGGTTTTGCTCCTCCAGCTTGGCTACTTCAACTTCTTGGACCTAAGTTCTTCACGAAATGCTTCCTTGTCATATACAACTTCCTACAAGGTCCATCATAAACTTCTTGATGTACTACTCCAGATCCTGGTGATACACCGGCTAAGGTTAAAACTTCATCTCTGCTGATAGATGCTCCATCAGCCTTCTACCATCCAATCCTTCCATGCATATGCATGCTTAACTCAGCATGGTGACAATAGCATCAGCGGCGATGACATCATGGATATCCGTGTTTCTGCTCTTGTCATTCCCATGAGCTATCATTCCATAGTTGATATCTCCTGCCCTAGGGTTTTCTTTGACAAAACTTCGAGTTTTCATGCTCCTTGTTTCAGTCTTTCTCCGATACACCTTGGTCTCGGGTATTGACAACTTCCATAGTCTGCCAAGTTCCATAAGGGTAGCCTTCCTAGGTCATACAAATCTGGGAATTCTTCAGAGCCTTCAAATTCTCCTTGTCTTCGGTCTTTAACCGTTGTAGTTTCCATTATTCAGATGCACAGTAAAATCCTCTTCATTCCGAAGCGGTCTTAGTTGTCCAATATCTTGTACTTCTTGGAGTGGTCTCATCCGTCGAATCGTCGAGTGATCCAAAGGGAAAAAGGGTATGGTCTCACTAAAAGGAATTTTTGAATAAGCTCAGAAGAGAAGAGAGGTCAAAGATCTTTTGAAAGGGAAAATTGTAGAGAAAAATCCTTGCTATGGGCTTGCCAGTTTCTAGGGTCACGTCCTACAGTCAACATGTGCTCTGATACCATCTTGTAGTGATCTGACCTGAATGGATCAAGTCTCTGTGCTTAAGTGTCATCCCTGGATCGGTATGCTGACACACACATTACTCGAGGATTTATAACAGAGGTAAATCACATGTATAAAATAACGTAAATACTATTACCTCAGTCCAAAATAGCGGAAGCAACAAGGTTGTGGATTCCCATCAACACCAACGGCAAAGTTGAGTGTAGAAATCGTAACCCTAACATATCACTTACTCGTCATAAGAAACCTGCAACATGAGACGTTGCAGCCCGAAACGGGTCAGTACATTGAATGTACTGGCAAATTCACACCATAGAGAGAAATGATGAACAATGGCTATCACTACATGCATATTTGGCTGGTGGAAAAGATCTATGGTTATAGTTTTTGCGAAAAGCAAATTTTTCCCTACTGCAAAGGAATAAATTTATTTAACTATCATGGTGGTTGTTAAACATTGAGAATGGTTGACAGCATTCTCAATCCAATTAAGTAACATCATTAAACCCAACAAACTTAATTTAAAGTAACGTGATGAGGTCAACAGGATAATCCAAGTACCAGAGACTCAAGATGTCCATAACCGGGGACACGGCTAATCATGATTAGTTTATACACTCTGCAGAGGTTTGCGCACTTTTCCCCACAAGACCCGATCTCCTCCATTGGATTTCTCGCACTGCAAGGTGTTTGAGAAATGGATGACCGATACATAGTCTTTCAGAAGCGCTAGCACCTTACGATGGGTAGACCGTACCACCTACATCCCCTGCATCTGCTAGTCTACCACTGTAAGAGTTCGCATGACTTAGTCAACTATGCTAGACCCCATAATAGCTTGTGGCTGCACACGGAAGTTTCTAGCATGAATAATCTTATGATCCCTTTGAGCCTGGGTGGCGGTCCGTAGGATGATCACACGGTATATCCCCGGGATCTCCTAGGACAACACTGGTATGTCCCCAGGTGTCCGGGCAAGTCCACTGGTATATCCCCAGGGTGCCCCTAGCAATCCACCCAGAAGTGTATTTAAGTTACCACCTTAAGTTGAACCATTAAATAACAATCTCATATCTGTCATGGATTTCACTCATAACCAAACCACGTCTACGAGCATAGCATGGCACTATAAGCATAACGTAATAGTAACTCCCAAGGTTTGAATGCAGGGCAAAAGGTTCCTACCTCATCAACTACTTCCCAATACCCACAATTTAATTACATCCTAATCATGCAATGTTTGAGGTTTGATCTAATGCAATAAAAACTGGGTATGAAAGAGGTATGATCAAAGTGTGAACTTGCCTGCAATGTTGATGAAGATGATTCGCACTCAAAACTCTTGATATATCTGCTTGTCTCACTTCGGTCAATCTATCGTAAGCAAGCAATAGTAACCACACATAAGCAATCACTCAAAAGATCAAAAAGAATGAAGAAGACGATTCGGAAAACATCAAAACCAAGCAAATAGCTCTTGTAACATAAAACAATTTCTAACAGTGCCAAAATTATGTGAATTTGGCCTTATCAGAATGTTTAGGTCAAGAGCTTCGATTTGTAAAAAGAATCAACTGAAACGGAGCTACGAAACTCAAGTTATGATCAAACAAAGTTTGAATTCAAATCTGATCTAATTCAAATTTTTAAACTTTTCAAAAACATGTTTGAGTTGGATTAATGGATAGAGGAGATCATAACGAAGACGTGGGCGTTGGTTTAATTGAATTTGGACTAACGAGTAAAAAGTTATGGTCGTTTGAAACCGAGGGACTAATCTGTAAGAAATCATCACAGATAGGTCCCTGGCCGAAATTAAAAAGAAAAGAAAAATACTAAATAGCGAACGTTCGCTACATAAGTTTATATGACGAAAAACGTTCGCTGCGAAGACTAAAACAATGAACGTTCACTACTTAACTAGGTTATTAAGAAAAACCGGTTTTAATCAAAAGAACCGAATCAAACCGGGCAACGGTTTTACCGGTCGGGGCGGTTTTTCTTAGAAAATCGGCGCGGCGGCGGTTAACTCCGGCGACAGCGAGGTGAGGCGGCGTGGTGGTTCCGGTGAGGCGACAGCAGCGGCAGGAGGCGGCACGGGGCGAGAGGCGGCGGGGCTGCGGTGCGGCAGTGGCGGCGTAGCAGATGACCGGCGGAGGCGGCACGGCCTTAGCAGCGGCGGCGGCGCAACGGGGAACGAGGAGCGGCGACTTCGGGGAAAACGGAAGTGGCGCGGTCCCGGGGCGCCATTTATAGAAGGGAGGCGAGGCGGTGGCGTGGAGTGCAAGGCGGGGCGGCGGCGGACTCCGCGGAGTTCACGGCGGCAGCGACGGTGTTGGGCAGGAGGCGGAGACCTGCCCGAGCTCGGGGACGGCGGTGCGGGCGCGTTGGCTGGGCTGGGCCGTGGCCTGTTGGGCCGGCCCAGTTCGGCGGCGGAGGAGAAAGTTTTTTTAAAAAAAATATTATTTTCCAGACAACAAAAAATAACAAAACCAAAATAAATAAAAATATTATATAGGCATATAATATATCAAAATTTGCAGAAAAAGATTCTCTACGACATGAACATTTTTACAACTTCAAATAAAATCCACACAATTTCAGATAAAACAAAGAGTGCTACTGGTCTAAAATCCAACAAAAATCATTTTTAAAATACCAAAATGATTTCAAATAAATTTTTCTCCAATTTTCTATTGTAGGGAATCATGTTACCCTATTTTCCATGTATTTTGTTTTTGGAGAAAAATAATTTGAATAAAACTCAAACAACTCCAAATTGAAAATAATTTCAAAAGGACTTTGAAATTGATCCTTTGAAACTCCCAACTCATATTTCATATAATTTGAAGAAGTCATTTTATCTTCTCTCGTGAAAATCATTGAGTTGCTTAAAGTTTCTGAATTGGAATACTTTCAAATGAAATTCAAATATTTTCAACAACCCTTTGTCATTTAAATAATGGAGGAAGTCATGTCATCTTCTCTCCAGGGTTTTGTGATGAAAATCATTTGAATTCATAGGGATCAAAAGAAAAAGGTGAAAGTTTGGGAAAGTCCTTTTATTCCCTCTCATTTAACTTTCAAAAGCCTCGAATTTCACTCAATCAATCAAACAATCAATCAATCTATCTATTTATTATAACATTCCAAAATTTAGAATTTTGGGATGTTACATGCTTGTCGAATCCCTTGGCTTCAACTTAATGTCTCTCTCAATGCTTTGCGATTTGAACATGATCGTAATATTTGGAAAATATCGTTGCCTTGTTCTAATGGAATCTCATAAGTCTCTAGTGTTTGAAGGGTATCGGAAAGATGATTTGTACGTGGTAGATTTCTCAGCAGGACCACAGCTTGCCGTATGTCTTCTAGCAAAAGCTTCAGAATGCTGGCTCTACCATCGGAGGCTAGGGCATGCTGGCATGAGGAACCTCCATACCCTTGCAAAGAAGAAGCATGTCCTAGGCATCGAGGGCATCAAGTTCAAGAAAGATCACTTATGCGGTGCCTGTGAAGCAGGAAAGATGACGAGGGCCAAACATCCCTCGAAGACAATCATGACAACTACTCGACCCTTCGAACTGCTCCACATGGATCTTTTCGGTCCCACTCATTACTCAACTCTTACTACTACTGCTTGTCTCTATGGCTTTGTCATTGTTGATGATTATTCTAGATATACTTGGGTGCACATAATCCTCTACAAGACTGAAGTGCAGGATGTCTTCAGACACTTCGCCAATTGAGCAATGAACAACTATGGCGCCAAGATAAAGCACATCAGAAGTGACAATGGCACTGAATTCAAGAACACTAGCCTTGATACATATCTTGATACTTTGGGCATCACACATGAATTCTCAGCCCCGTACACGCCACAGCAGAATGGCGTCGTCGAATGCAAGAACAGAACACTCATTGAGATGGCCCGAACGATGCTTGATGAATATAAGACTCCAAGAAAATTCTGGCCTGAAGCCATTGATACTGCATGCCATACAATCAATCGTGTTTATCTTCACAAGCTTCTGAACAAGACATCTTATGAGCTCCTTACTGGCAGGAAGCCAAATGTCAGTTACTTCGGAGTATTTGGCGCCAGGTGCTGGATCAAGGATCCACATCACACCTCAAAATTTGCACCAAAAGCACATGAGGGTTTTATGCTTGGATATGGAAAGGATTCGCACTCCTACAGAGTCTTCAATCTCTTTCATTATAAAGTGGTTGAAACAGTGGATGTGCGGTTCGATGAGACTAACGGTTCACAAAGAGAGCACCTCCCAAATGTGCTAGATGAAGTTCCATCCAGTGAATCAATCAAACTAATGGGAACTGGAGAAATCATACCCTCTGAAGCTCAACCTGAAGAGGAACTTGTCATATCCGCACCTGATCAACGTGAAGACAATGCTCAGCCTGAAGACAATCCTTCTAACAATGACAATGATCAGCAAGAGCAAATTCTTCGTCCTGTACATCCTCGTGTTGCCAATGAAGTGCAGATTGAGAGAATAATTGATAGCATCAATGCACCCGGTGTGCTCACTCGTTCAAGGGCAACTCAGCTAGCAAATTTCTGTGGGCACTTCACATTCGTCTCAATAACAGAACCCAAGAAAGTTGAAGAAGCCTTCATGGAACCTGAATGGACTCAAGCGATGAAAGAAGAGCTTCAACAGTTTGAGCTGAATAATGTATGGGAACTGGTTAAGCGTCCTGACCCTCGGAAGCACAATATAATAGGCACCAAATGGATATACCGCAACAAGCAAGATGAGCATGGTCAAGTTGTCAGAAACAAAGCTCGTCTCGTTGCTCAAGGATATACTCAAGTGGAAGGGATTGACTTCGATGAAACATTTGCTCCCGTGGCTCGACTTGAAGCCATACGCATACTACTGGCCTATGCAAATCATCATAACATACTTCTATATCAAATGGATGTGAAGAGCGCTTTTCTCAATGGCAAGATTGATGAAGAAGTGTATGTTGCACAACCGCCTGGCTTTGAAGATCCAAAACATCCTGACATGGTATACAAGCTCAACAAGGCACTGTATGGCCTAAAATAAGCCCCTCGGGCTTGGTATGACACACTCAAATACTTCCTGAAGAGCAAAGGCTTCATACCTGGTTCCCTCGACCCCACTCTCTTCACGAACACATATGATGGTGAACTGTTTGTACGCCAAATATATGTGGATGACATTATCTTCGGCTGCACCAATCAGAAGTACAGTGAAGAGTTTGGATATATGATGCAAGAGCAATATCAAATGTCCATGATGGGAGAGCTGAAGTTCTTCCTCGGTCTTCAAATACGACAGCAACGCAACGGCATCTTCATATCTCAAGAGAAGTATCTCAAAGATTGCCTGAAGAAGTTCGGTATGCAAGGCTGCAAAGGCTTCACGACGCCAATGCCAGCCAAACATCATCTGGGTCCCGACGACAATGGTAAAGAGTTCGATCAAAAGGTATACCGCTCCATGATTGGTTCTTTACTTTATCTATGTGCATCTAGGCCAGATATTATGCTTAGTGTTTGCATGTGTGCTCGATTCCAAGCGGCACCAAAGGAGTCGCATCACTTAGCTGTGAAGCGAATTCTTCGATATTTGGCTCACACCCCAACTCTAGGATTATGGTATCCAAATGTGACGCCCGGGTAATTAAGCTACAGTAATCCCCACTAATGATGCCACGTCACCTCGGTTACTGTGGATAAACTCGCGTTAGTTCGGAACCTAGTTCGAATTTCAAATTCAAAATTGAGCAAACAATAAAAGTTTTCAAATATTAAAATTTAAATGTTCGGATGAACCAAATAATACATAGGTAATTATGGTGGAGAAACCCCACTTTGATAAAATGTTTTAATACCCTAAAATGATTAAAACAGTAGGTAAAACAATTAATTAAATGCATTTTGGGTTTTATAAAATACTAAACTATTTTGTTCAGGAATAAAACCTTTCGTGGCAGTAGTTATAATTGTAACTCTATTTTAGCTATGGGTTTCACTTTTTGTAAAACTATAAACTATTATATAAGAAAAATAAAAGAGAACAGAAAAATAAAAATAAAAAGAAGAAAAGAAAATAGAACAAAAAGAAAGAAAGGAAAAGTCCCCCCACCCCCCCACCCCGCTGGGCCTCGGCCCAGCTGGCCACTAGGCTAGCCAGGCCGGCCCAGCCGGCGCCCCCATAACCCCTCCAAACCCTAACCCACGTCGCCCGTAACCCCCACTCCTCCCTCGACCCACCTCGTCTCCCCACCCTGCCCCGAGTGGATCTGGATCGGGGGCAACCGACGCCCCTGACCCCGCCCGTC
>NC_041380.1:158027389-158035448 GCF_002162155.2 Triticum dicoccoides
GACTATTTGCCTTGCCGGACCACCCCAAGCTCGCCTCACCCTCCCCTGCACCCACCTTCGACGCCACTCCCGCGCCAGAGCCCTTCCCTGCCGACGCCTCGCCGTGCGCGACCGCCCGACCACGCCCGCGCCCGGGGAACCGCCGCCAAGCCGCCTCCTCGTCAGAGAGGGACGGATCCCGGGGGCCATGTCGCGGATCCGGCCTCCCTCGCCTTGCTCCCCTCGCCGGAGTCCCCTCATCGACCGGCACCCTCTTCTCCGACACCATCGGCCGCCGCCGCTAACCTCGTCATCGATCCGCTCGACCCCGACCTCCTCCGGCTCCATCACGCATCCTGCCGCTTCCGCTGTGAGCCTCCGGCCCTCCGTGGCCTTTTCCCCCTCCTCCCCGTGCCCTCCAGCACCGCTTGCCGCTAGCTCCGTCGTAGTCGCCGCCTTCCGTCGCCCCCAACGCTGTTTCAGCCGCTCCTAGCTACAGACGAAGGCAGGTCTCGACGCTGCGCCTCGCGCTTATCCATTTGGCAGCCGGGGCTGCCCCTTTTGGTCGCTGGAGCCGTCGGCTCCGCGCGCGCCGTCGTTCTCTGAACTCACCGGCGGGCACGCACACGTGCACACACGTTTTGACAGTGGGTTGACCCACTGACATGTGGGCCCGCCCGGTTTAACCATTCCCCTAACCACCTAATTAGAACCTAATAAAAATGTTTAGTTGAATAACTGAAAATGACATGTGGTTCCTTTTCATATAAAAGCCTGTTTCAAAATATTTAAGTCAATGGAATGTGGCCCCCCACCTAATTTGTTAAATTAATTAAACTGTTAATTTACACTACTCTATGACAGCTGGGTCCCACCAGCCAGTTTGACCAGTCAACGTTGACCTAGTCAACTGCTGACTGGACTATTGACTTTGACATGACCCCACCTGTAATACACTGTGGCTGGCACTGCACTATGTGACAAAAGTATTTACTGATTTAAATTGGGAATATAAATAAATCCTAAAATTAATTTAAATCTTTTAAAATTAATATAAAATAAACCGTAGCTCGTATGGAAAAACTTTGTACATGAAAGTTGCTCAGAACGACGAGACGAATCCGGATACTCAGTCCGTTCGTCCGCCACACACCCCTAACCTATCGAACCCGCAACTTCCCCCTTCGGCTCCTCTGCCCGAAAACACGAAACACCGGGGATATTTTCCTGGATGTTTTCCCCCCTTCACCGGTATCGCCCATCCCTACGTTAGGTCACCCCTAGCACAACGTATTGCCGCATCTTGCTTTGTGTTACATTTGATTGCTCTGTTATTTATTGTGTTCCCCCTCCGTTACTCCTTTCCGGTAGACTCCGAGACTGATGCTGATGCCCTTGTGGTCGACTACGTCACCGACGACCCCTCTCTCTTGCCAGAGCAACCAGGCAAGCCCCCCCTTTGATCACCAGATATCGCCTACTCTTTTCTCTATACTGCTTGCATTAGAGTAGTGTAGCATGTTACTGCTTTCCGTTATTCCTATCCTGATGCATAGCCTGTCCTTGCTACTACTGTTGTTACCATTACCTTCTATCCTACTGCTTAGTATAGGATGCTAGTGTCCCATCAGTGGCCCTACACTCTTGTCCGTCTGCCATGCTATACTACTGGGCCGTGATCACTTTGGGAGGTGATCACGGGCATATACGATATACTTTACACAGTTACATTACCTGTGATACTGTTCGGAGATGGGGGCTGAAGGGGCAGGTGGCTCCATCCCGGTAGAGGTGGGCCTAGGTTCCCGACGGCCCCCGACTGTTACTTTGTGGCGGAGCGGCAGGGCAGGTTGAGATCACCTAGGAGACAGGTGGGCCTGGCCCTGGTCGGCGTTCGCGGATATTTAACACGCTTAACAAGATCTTGGTATTTGATCTGAGTTGGCTACGAGCCTATACGCACTAACCATCTACGCGGGAGTAGTTATGGGTATCCCGACGTCGTGGTATCAGCCGAAGCCTTCTTGACGTCAGCGACTGAGTGGCGCGCACCGGGTTGGACTGCGTTAACGCAACTTCCTTTGTAATGGAGGTTGCTAGGTCTGCTCACCGGCCGCGTACGCAACGTGCAGGTGTGCTAAGGGCGATGGGCCCAGACCCCTGTGCGCTTAGGTTTAGACCGGCGTGCTGACCTCTCTGTTGTGCCTAGGTGGGGCTGCGACGTGTTGATCTTCCGCGGCCGGGCATGACCCAGGAAAGTGTGTCCGGCCAAATGGGATCAAGCGTGCTGGGTAAGTTGGTGCACCCCTGCAGGGAAGTTAATCTATTCGAATAGCCGTGATCTTCGGTAACAGGACGACTTGGAGTTGTACCTTGACCTTATGACAACTAGAACCGGATACTTAATAAAACACACCCTTCCAAGTTCCACAGACAAACCGGTGATCGCTTTTCCACAGGGCGACGAGGGGAGGATCGCCTGGTAGGATTATGCTATGCGATGCTACTGGAGATGCTACTGGAGATGCTACTTGGAGATGCTACTTGGAGATGCTACTTGGAGGACTTCAATCTACTCTCTTCTACATGCTGTAAGACGGAGGCTGCCAGAAGCGTAGTCTTCGGCAGGATTAGCTATCCCCCTTTTATTCTGGCATTCTGCAGTTCAGTCCACCGATATGGCCTTTTACACATATACCCATGCATATGTAGTGTAGTTCCTTGCTTGCGAGTACTTTGGATGAGTACTCACGGTTGCTTTCTCCCCCTTTTCCCCCTTTCCTTTCTTTCTGGTTGTCGCAACCAGATGCTGGAGTCCAGGAGCCAGACGCCACCGTCGACGACGACCCCTACTACACCGGAGGTGCCTACTACTACGTGCAGCCCGCTGACGACGACCATGAGTAGTTTAGGAGGATCCCAGGCAGGAGGCCTGCGCCTCTTTCGATCTGTATCCCAGTTGTGCTAGCCTTCTTAAGGCAAACTTGTTTAACTTATGTCTGTACTCAGATTTTGTTGCTTCTGCTGACTCGTCTATGATCGAGCACTTGTATTCGAGCCCTCGAGGCCCCTGGCTTGTATTATGATACTTGTATGACTTATTTTATTTGTAGAGTTGTGTTGTGATATCTTCCCGTGAGTCCCTGATCTTGATCATACACATTTGCGTGCATGATTAGTGTACGATTGAATCGGGGGCGTCACAAGTTGGTATCAGAGCCAACTGCCTGTAGGAATCCCCTTTCCAACTCCTTGGCCGAAGTTGAGTCTAGTCATTGCAACACTTTTACTAACATGGCTGTGTGGCCCATGGGCCCACGTCGCCATCGGGAGGTATTAGGATCTTTTATTCCTCGACCTTTACTCTGGGATTCTGAACCCTCTTCTATTCGGGTTAAACGATTTTTACTAAAAACTAACTTTAGGTTCTCGAAAATACTTTCTCCCGGAGAGCCCCTTCAGTCCAGATGGTCACCGACTGCACTAGAAGATTTCGGAGATACTCTTTGATATTCTCTCGAGACTTTGTGCCCATCACTTTTGCTATTCCCGACCACCGATAAATCCTTATGGATAACTACTTACACTTGCCATTCTTACGATCATTCCCCATTGTTCTTGTTATTACAAGATACCCGAAGTTTTCTCTATTGTTCCAAGAATGCTTCGTGCCTACTGCCTAGCAGTTCTTTGCCACATGAATACCCCTTCAAATAAATCCCCGCACTTGTCAAGTATCCGCTCATCCCCAGTTGTTCATGAGTTTCACAAAAGTCTTCAAAATACTATTCGATCTTCCGAAAATCCTCTGGAGCCTTTGGCTCTTGAAATTCTTGCTTGCTTGCATTATGGTTAATCCCATAAGTCTCGTAGTCTTAATGACATTCCTTGTCATTATCATTTTGAGTCTGTTGACTTAATATGTTTGCGAATGCACGCAATCATCATTGATCCTTATAAATTACTTCTCCGGCTAAGCTGCCATTCTTTTAACTAGAATTGGTTCTCGACCAATCCAATTGTCATTGATTGTACCCTAAGGCTATTCAACTTATCCATCCCTACTCGGAGCATTGCTTCTGTTCCCTTAATTTGGAAATCATAATTCCTTTGCATTTGAGCTCTGGATTAGTCAGTTGTTTCTATAATCTGATCTCCTTGCAATCTTCTTCCTCTAGTTGAGTACCGATGCTCACGTCAGATCCCTTGTGGACCACCAGATCCTTTGTTGGATTTTATCTGACAACGCCCTTCATATTCAATAACCTTGTGAGCCTTTCCTCTGATACATAATGCCTTTGGTAAATTGTATCCTCTGCTTTCTTAACCATGCTCTGTCTTCGAGCTTGAGTTAATTACTTCTAAAGATTCTGGTATATGATTCTAAGATGCCCCGATGGGTTGAACCTATGCCTTCCTTAATAGGTGTGAACTCGAAAGTTTTCACGAGTCGTACTCTTCTGGTATTTTGCCAGATAAAATTTCAAAACTACAACTTCATTGAGCGCGAGAAGTGAATGAAAGGTTGTGCATTGGAGAAGTGGGAGTCGACCTTGAACTTTGCGTTCATGCCCATGGACACGATGTACATTTTCTCATCGAAGCTTCTTTTAAAATCAATTATTCCCTTGGTATAAGTTCATCTTATATCTGAGATCTGGCCTTTTTGCAATCGTGGTTCTGACCATGTTCTCCTTTAAATATCATGTCCTGTGCAAGTTTAAGCACTTGTCTTCTATAGAGCAATACCCCAGTTCAACTTCTAGTTTGATCTGTCGTCGAGTATTACCACCTGGTATCTCGAGATTATCTTGGAACTGCATAATTTCTTATGAGTTCTTCATCAAGTACTACATACTCACCGATTACAATTTTTCATGGGCTCGGAGTTATTGAACACTCAAAGACACCAATAACTGAACCGAGTCTGCTCTACGGTTCAACAACTCTTCAGTAAGCTTCTATAAGTACGATTTTGTACCCGATCACGCCATTCCTAGCGTGTTTGGCTATATCATTGTCGTGACGATTCTAACGGTGCTACCTGGTCCTTATTCTCGGAGCACCAATTTTCGACGATGAACTAACCTTACGTCGATTTTCCTCGTCATACCCTTTCACCTTAAACAACAAGCTTGAGTTCGAGTTTGTGTCGTACCCATGGTTCCAATGACTTTTGGCTTCATCATTCCTTTGACTTGATGTCGTTGCTGATTGATTACTTCTTCATGAAATCTGTCGACAAATGTGTCGTGATCCTCATCAACCTTATGAGTTCTTCCAGGATATCAATTGAATTCATGATGAGAAATACCATCCTTGTCCCTCGATGATTTGAGTTATCATCGACAACATTCTTGCCTTCCCCCCCCCCAACACAAACTTGTTCACAATTTGTGTTGTACCTTGGTTTCCTTGCTATCCAGCAATTGTTCTTCTTTATTACCGTCCTTTATGTCAAGAATGTTATGAGATTTGTTCCACCTCTTGAGAATTCTTGACATAGAAATACTTCTCACCATCACCATTCTTTCTTGGTCCCTGTGTTAATTCCAACAAGTGAACGGTGTTGTTTGGATTCTTTCCTTCTAGCAACCCTATCTCTTTGAAGTTAATGGTCGAAAGTTCATTCTTAGGCTATTGATTATTGCATCACCATTCTGACATTGGTCGTGCAACCCAACCCATATTTCGTGCGCACCTTTCAACCAATGTTTAATTGTGTATGTTTTCCTCGACCATACTTCCTTATATCATTTGATCTGACAAATGTTATCTCCTTGTTCACTTAATTGTGGACATCCATCTTTTGGGAATCTCGGTGAATTGCTGTTGAGTTCACCAGACACCTCCTTGTCCTCTCCTTGGGTTAATGATGGACTCTTGATAACAGAAATCACTTCATAGTTCATTTCCCCGAGAATCTTACAATGTCATCTCGTCAATTTGCGTTGCACCTTTTTCTTCTCAGGTATCCTAAGTCTGAGGTATCCTGACACCAACCGGATCTAAATCTCGGTCAGATATGATGGTTGGGACATATCTCCAAGAGTTGTAACATTGATCTCTACGTGACCCGGTAACATGATGTCATGCCTAGCACCCCCCCCCCCTGGGTGGAGGACCTATCGTTATAATTTCTTTTGCAAGGACAACCATTCTTCCTGGAGGAAATTGTAAGACTTATTCTACAAGTTATTCCTGATGGATCCTTCGTGTTTCCAAAGTCTGATCTTCACCTGAAGACCATGTCAATGCTATCTCGAAGCATGTCAATGGTACTCCAATTTTCAACAGGAACATTTGAAGCACGATGCTAAATTTTATTTATCATTTATCCTAACACCGTTGTATGGGTAATATCATGAGATTCCTCCCCCCCTTACCTAAAGAGTTGTCTACATTATATCCTGCCACGGATATCATGCTCTACTTGTCCTTGGGAAGGATATATCCCTGAAATATGTGTTTAGACACATTTTCCTTTCCATTGTTCTGTTTAATATGATAATCATATTTTACTTTCCATTGGTTGTTTGAACCTTTCTTGTGATCTATATGATCTAAGCAGCAATATTCTACTGCTTATGTAAACTCCTCGGTGTGCAATTCTGTCAGTAAGACCCTGTTACTATTGTTGATGACATTCCGGTAGCCACCGATGGACGAGAACCTTGCCTATTGGTCCGCCTCGTTCAACGAGCAGGAAAGTGGTTCTTTTCGTCCCTCGCCCTTGGTACCAACGTTGATGCCGACATAACTGACTTGGTACTCTCTGACATGCCTTGCTATCATGACCGTGAAAGATGTCACTGCTCCTATTAAAAAAAACCACATGGTGGGCCCATAACCCACAGTTCCACAGGATCAAAACCTGACTGTCCTGTACACCCCCTATTCCCAAAGTTATTCCTCGCGCGTGGACTCGTATGTAATCCACGGGCCACTGTCCTAGTGGTCTATTCTGGTATCAGACGCAATACTTACTCTCGCTACTCTGAACCCCTTTCTCACTCTGGTTCAGGATTCGAGCAACTATCTATCCGCTTGGAGCCTATTATGGTACCTTCGTACCTTACTCTCGAGGTATTTCATATGTTCAACTCGAGAGATAATCTTATACTAATTCATGGGTTAACCCCAGATTGTTTCCCTCAAAAGCATTATGTCGTAGTGAGCTGCCCCTTATCTTTTCGTAAGTACGATGGAGTTCCCGAAGAAATGATGACAAGTTTATCATGATGCATCGGAATAAAGGATTGAAGACATCAACGAAAGGAATTAACTTCTTCGAGAAGATCCGTTAGAATATCGTAGCCAGAACTTTCCCCTTACTCCCCTCTTAAATCTCGGGACGAGATTTCTTGTAGTGGAGGAGAATTATGACGCCCGGGTAATTAAGCTACAGTAATCCCCACTAATGATGCCACGTCACCTCAGTTACTGTGGATAAACTCGCGTTAGTTCGGAACCTAGTTCGAATTTCAAATTCAAAATTGAGCAAACAATAAAAGTTTTCAAATATTAAGATTTAAATGTTCGGAGTGAACCAAATAATACATAGGTAATTATGGTGGAGAAACCCCACTTTGATAAAATGTTTTAATACCCTAAAATGATTAAAACAGTAGGTAAAACAATTAATTAAATGCATTTTGGGTTTTATAAAATACTAAACTATTTTGTTCAGGGGTAAAACCTTTCGTGGCAGTAGTTATAATTGTAACTCTATTTTAGCTATGGGTTTCACTTTTTGTAAAACTATAAACTATTATATAAGAAAAATAAAACAGAACAGAAAAATAAAAATAAAAAGAAGAAAAGAAAACAGAACAAAAAGAAAAAAAGGAAAAGCCCCCCCACCCCGCCACCCCACCCCTCGCTGGGCCTCGGCCCAGCTGGCCACTAGGCTAGCCAGGCCGGCCCAGCCGGCGCCCCCATAACCCCTCCAAACCCTAACCCACGTCGCATGTAACCCCCACTCCTCCCTCGACCCACCTCGTCTCCCCACCCTGCCCCGAGTGGATCTGGATCAGGGGCAACCGACGCCCCTGACCCCACTCGTCGCCCGCCTGGAGCG
>NC_041380.1:158035718-158039138 GCF_002162155.2 Triticum dicoccoides
GGACCACCCCAAGCTCGCCTCACCCTCCCCTGCACCCACATTCGACGCCACTCCCGCCCCAGAGCCCTCCCCTGTCGACGCCTCGCCGTGCGCGACCGCCCGACCACGCCCGCGCCCGGGGAACCGCCGCCAAGCCGCCTCCTCGTCAGAGAGGGACGGATCCCGGGGGCCATGTCGCGGATCCGGCCTCCCTCGCCTTGCTCCCCTCGCCGGAGTCCCCTCGTCGACCGGCACCCTCTTCTCCGACACCGTCGGCCGCCGCCGCTAACCTCGTCATCGATCCGCTCGACCCCGACCTCCTCCGGCTCCATCACGCATCCTGCCGCTTCTGCTATGAGCCTCCGGCCCTTCGTGGCCTTTTCCCCCTCCTCCCCGTGCCCTCCAGCACCGCTTGCCGCTAGCTCCGTCGTAGTCGCCGCCTTCCGTCGCCCCCGACGCTGTTTCAGCCGCTCCTAGCTACAGACGAAGGCAGGTCTCGATGCTGCGCCTCGTGCTTATCCATTTGGCAGCCGGGGCTGCCCCTTTTGGTCGCTGGAGCCATCGGCTCCGTGCGCGCCGCCGTTCTCTGAACTCACCGGCGGGCACGCACACGCGCACACACGTTTTGACAGTGGGTTGACCCACTGACATGTGGGCCCGCCCGGTTTAACCATTCCCCTAACCACCTAATTAGAACCTAATAAAAATGTTTAGTTGAATAACTGAAAATGACATGTGGTTCCTTTTCATATAAAAGCATGTTTCAACATTCTTGCCTTCCCCCCCCCCAACACAAACTTGTTCACAATTTGTGTTGTACCTTGGTTTCCTTGCTATTCAGCAATTGTTCTTCTTTACCTTGGAGTATTACCGTCCTTTATGTCAAGAATGTTCTGAGATTTGTTCCACCTCTTGAGAATTCTTGACATAGAAATACTTCTCACCATCACCATTCTTTCTTGGTCCCTGTGTTAATTCCAACAAGTGAACGGTGTTGTTTGGATTCTTTCCTTCTAGCAACCCTATCTCTTTGAAGTTAATGGTCGAAAGTTCATTCTTAGGCTATTGATTATTGCATCACCATTCTGACATTGGACGTGCAACCCAACCCATATTTCGGGCGCACCTTTCAACCAATGTTTAATTGTGTATGTTTTCCTCGAGCATACTTCCTTATATCATTTGATCTGACAAATGTTATCTCCTTGTTCACTCAATTGTGGACATCCATCTTTTGGGAATCTCGGTGAATTGCCGTTGAGTTCACCAGACACCTCCTTGTCCTCTCCTTGGGTTAATGATGGACTCTTGATAATGGAAATCACTTCATAGTTCATTTCCCCGAGAATCTTACAATGTCATCTCGTCAATTTGCGTTGCACCTTTTTCTTCTCAGGTATCCTAAGTCTGAGGTATCCTAACACCAACCGGATCTAAATCTCGGTCAGATATGATGGTTGGGACATATCTCCAAGAGTTGTAACATTGATCTCTACGTGACCCGGTAACATGATGTCATGCCTAGCACCCCCCCTGGGTGGAGGACCTATCGTTATAATTTCTTTTGCAAGGACAACCATTCTTCCTGGAGGAAATTGTAAGACTTATTCTACAAGTTATTCCTGATGGATCCTTCGTGTTTCCAAAGTCTGATCTTCACCTGAAGACCATGTCAATGCTATCTCGAAGCATGTCAATGGTACTCCGATTTTCAACAGGAACATTTGAAGCACGATGCTAAATTTTATTTATCATTTATCCTAACACCGTTGTATGGGTAATATCATGAGATTCCTCCCCCCCTTACCTAAAGAGTTGTCTACATTATATCCTGCCACGGATATCATGCTCTGCTTGTCCTTGGGAAGGATATATCCCTGAAATATGTGTTTAGACACATTTTCCTTTCCATTGTTCTGTTTAATATGATAATCATATTTTACTTTCCATTGGTTGTTTGAACCTTTCTTGTGATCTATATGATCTAAGCAGCAATATTCTACTGCTTATGTAAACTCCTCGGTGTGCAATTCTGTCAGTAAGACCCTGTTACTATTGTTGATGACATTCCGGTAGCCACCGATGGACGAGAACCTTGCCTATTGGTCCGCCTCGTTCAACAAGCAGGAAAGTGGTTCTTTTCGTCCCTCGCCCTTGGTACCAACATTGATGCCGACATAACTGACTTGGTACTCTCTGACATGCCTTGCTATCATGACCGTGAAAGATGTCACTGCTCCTATTAAAAAAAACCACAGGGTGGGCCCATAACCCACAGTTCCACAGGATCAAAACCTGACTGTCCTGTACACCCCCTATTCCCAAAGTTATTCCTCGCGCGTGGACTCGTATGTAATCCACGGGCCACTGTCCTAGTGGTCTATTCTGGTATCAGACGCAATACTTACTCTCGCTACTCTGAACCCCTTTCTCACTCTGGTTCAGGCTTCGAGCAACTATCTATCCGCTTGGAGCCTATTATGGTACCTTCGTACCTTACTCTCGAGGTATTTCATATGTTCAACTCGAGAGATAATCTTATACTAATTCATGGGTTAACCCCAGATTGTTTCCCTCAAAAGCATTATGTCGTAGTGAGCTGCCCCTTATCTTTTCGTAAGTACGATGGAGTTCCCGAAGAAATGATGAGAAGTTTATCATGATGCATCGGAATAAAGGATTGAAGACATCAACGAAAGGAATTAACTTCTTCGAGAAGATCCGTTAGAATATCGTAGCCAGAACTTTCCCCTTACTCCCCTCTTAAATCTCGGGACGAGATTTCTTGTAGTGGAGGAGAATTGTGACGCCCGGGTAATTAAGCTACAGTAATCCTCACTAATGATGCCACGTCACCTCGGTTACTATGGATAAACTCGCGTTAGTTCGGAACCTACTTTGAATTTCAAATTCAAAATTGAGCAAACAATAAAAGTTTTCAAATATTAAGATTTAAATGTTCGGAGTAAACCAAATAATACATAGGTAATTATGGTGGAGAAACCCCACTTTGATAAAATGTTTTAATACCCTAAAATGATTAAAACAGTAGGTAAAACAATTAATTAAATGCATTTTGGGTTCTATAAAATACTAAACTATTTTGTTCAGGGATAAAACCTTTCGTGGCAGTAGTTATAATTGTAACTCTATTTTAGCTATGGGTTTCACTTTTTGTAAAACTATAAACTATTATATAAGAAAAATAAAACAGAACAGAAAAATAAAAATAAAAAGAAGAAAGAAAACAGAACAAAAAGAAAGAAAGGAAAAGCCCCCCCACCCCCACCCCCCGCTGGGCCTCGGCCCAGCTAGCCACTAGGCTAGCCAGGCCGGCCCAGCCGGCGCCCCCATAACCCCTCCAAACCCTAACCCACGTCGCCCGTAACCCCCACTCCTCCCTCGATCCACCTCGTCTCCCCATCCTGCACCGAGTGGATC
>NC_041380.1:158039240-158052714 GCF_002162155.2 Triticum dicoccoides
TATTTGCCTCGCCGGACCACCCCAAGCTCGCCTCACCCTCCCTTGCACCCACCTTCGACGCCACTCCCGCGCCAGAGCCCTCCCCTGCCGACGCCTCGCCGTGCACGACCGCCCGACCACGCCCGCGCCCGGGGAACCGCCGCCAAGCCGCCTCCTCGTCAGAGAGGGACGGATCCCGGGGGGCATGTCGCGGATCCGGCCTCCCTCGCCTTGCTCCCCTCGCCGGAGTCCCCTCGTCGACCAGCACCCTCTTCTCCGACACCGTCGGCCGCCGCCGCTAACCTCGTCATCGATCCGCTTGACCCCGACCTCCTCCGGCTCCATCACGCATCCTGCCGCTTCCGCTGTGAGCCTCCGGCCCTCCGTGGCCTTTTCCCCCTCCTCCTCGTGCCCTCCAGCACCGCTTGCCGCTAGCTCCGTCGTAGTCGCCGCCTTCCGTCGCCCCCGACGCTGTTTCAACCGCTCCTAGCTACAGACGAAGGCAGGTCTCGACGTTGCGCCTCGCGCTTATCCATTTGGCAGCCGGGGCTGCCCCTTTTGGTCGCTGGAGTCGTCGGCTCCGCGCGCGCCGCCGTTCTCTGAACTCACCGGCGGGCACGCACACGCGCACACACGTTTTGACAGTGGGTTGACCCACTGACATGTGGGCCCGCCCGGTTTAACCATTCCCCTAACCACCTAATTAGAACCTAATAAAAATGTTTAGTTGACTAACTGAAAATGACATGTGGTTCCTTTTCATATAAAAGCCTGTTTCAAAATATCTAAGTCAATGGCATGTGGCCCCCCACCTAATTTGTTAAATTAATTAAACTGTTAATTTACACTATTCTATGACAGCTGGGTCCCACCAGCCAGTTTGACCAGTCAACGTTGACCTAGTCAACTGCTGACTGGACTATTGACTTTGACCTGACCCCACCTGTAATACACTGTGGCTGGCACTGCACTATGTGACAAAAGTATTTACTGATTTAAATTGGGAATATAAATAAATCCTAAAATTAATTTAAATCTTTTAAAATTAATATAAAATAAACCGTAGCTCATATGGAAAAACTTTGTACATGAAAGTTGCTCAGAACGACGAGACGAATCCGGATACGCAGTCCGTTCGTCCGCCACACACCCCTAACCTATCGAACCCGCAACTTCCCCCTCCGGCTCCTCTGCCCGAAAACACGAAACACCGGGGATATTTTCCTGGATGTTTTCCCCCCTTCACCGGTATCGCCCATCCCTACGTTAGGTCACCCCTAGCACAACGTATTGCCGCGTCTTGCTTTGTGTTACATTTGATTGCTCCGTTATTTATTGTGTTCCCCCTCCGTTACTCCTTTCCGGTAGACTCCGAGACCGATGCTGATGCCCCTGTGGTCGACTACGTCACCGACGACCCCTCTCTCTTGCCAGAGCAACCAGGCAAGCCCCCCCTTTGATCACCAGATATCGCCTACTCTTTTCTCTATACTGCTTGCATGAGAGTAGTGTAGCATGTTACTGCTTTCCGTTATTCCTATCCTGATGCATAGCCTGTCCTTGCTACTACTGTTGTTACCATTACCTGCTATCCTACTGCTTAGTATAGGATGCTAGTGTTCCATCAGTGGCCCTACACTCTTGTCCGTCTGCCATGCTATACTACTGGGCCGTGATCACTTCGGGAGGTGATCACGGGCATATATGATATACTTTACACAGTTACATTACCTGTGATACTGTTCGGAGATGGGGGCTGAAGGGGCAGGTGGGTCCATCCCAGTAGAGGTGGGCCTGGGTTCCCGACGGCCCCCGACTGTTACTTTGTGGCAGAGCGGCAGGGCAGGTTGAGACCACCTAGGAGACAGGTGGGCCTGGCCCTGGTCGGCGTTCGCGGATATTTAACACGCTTAACGAGATCTTGGTATTTGATCTGAGTTGGCTACGAGCCTATACGCACTAACCATCTACGCGGGAGTAGTTATGGGTATCCCGGCGTCGTGGTATCAGCCGAAGCATTCTTGACGTCAGCGACTGAGTGGCGCGCGCCGGGTTGGACTGTGTTAACGCAACTTCCTTTGTAATGGAGGTTGCTAGGTCTGCTCACTGGCCGCGTACGCAACGTGCAGGTGTGCTAAGGGCGATGGGCCCAGACCCCTGTGCGCTTAGGTTTAGACCGGCGTGCTGACCTCTCTGTTGTGCCTAGGTGGGGCTGTGACGTGTTGATCTTCCGCGGCCGGGCATGACCCAGGAAAGTGTGTCCGGCCAAATGGGATCAAGCATGCTGGGTAAGTTGGTGCACCCCTGCAGGGAAGTTAATCTATTCGAATAGCCGTGATCTTTGGTAACAGGACGACTTGGAGTTGTATCTTGACCTTATGACAACTAGAACCGGATACTTAATAAAACACACCCTTCCAAGTTCCACAGACAACCCGGTGATCGCTTTTCCACAGGGCGACGAGGGGAGGATCGCCGGGTAGGATTATGCTATGCGATGCTACTGGAGATGCTACTGGAGATGCTACTTGGAGATGCTACTTGGAGATGCTACTTGGAGGACTTCAATCTACTCTCTTCTACATGCTGCAAGACGGAGGCTGCCAGAAGCGTAGTCTTTGGCAGGATTAGCTATCCCCCTTTTATTCTGGCATTCTGCAGTTCAGTCCACCGATATGGCCTTTTACACATATACCCATGCATATGTAGTGTAGTTCCTTGCTTGCGAGTACTTTGGATGAGTACTCACGGTTGCTTTCTCCCCCTTTTCCCCCTTTCCTTTCTTTCTGGTTGTCGCAACCAGATGCTGGAGTCCAGGAGCCAGACGCCACCGTCGACGACGACCCCTAGTACACCGGAGGTGCCTACTACTACGTGCAGCCCGCTGACGACGACCATGAGTAGTTTAGGAGGATCCCAGGCAGGAGGCCTGCGCCTCTTTCGATCTGTATCCCAGTTGTGCTAGCCTTCTTAAGGCAAACTTGTTTAACTTATGTCTGTACTCAGATTTTGTTGCTTCCGCTGACTCGTCTATGATCGAGCACTTGTATTCGAGCCCTCGAGGCTCCTGGCTTGTATTATGATGCTTGTATGACTTATTTTATTTGTAGAGTTGTGTTGTGATATCTTCCCGTGAGTCCCTGATCTTGATCGTACACATTTGCGTGCATGATTAGTGTACGATTGAATCGGGGGCGTCACACCAAAGGGCTCAGAGTTTGATCTGGTTGGATTCTCAGATGCTGATTATGCTGGTGACAAGGTGGATCGCAAGTCTACATCAGGCACATGTCATTTTCTAGGACGATCACTTGTATGTTGGTCTTCAAAGAAGCAGAACTGTGTATCTCTCTCCACTGCTGAATCTGAATACATTATTGCTGGATCTTGCTGCGCTCAGCTTCTGTGGATGAAGCAAACACTCAAGGACTATGGCATTCATCTGAAGCAAGTCCCACTCTACTGCGACAACGAAAGCACCATCAAGATTGCCAACAACCCAGTTCAGCACTCGAAGACAAAGCACATTGAAATTCGTCATCACTTTCTCAGAGATCATGTTGTGAAGGAAGATATTGATATCATACACGTCAACACTGAAGAGCAATTGGCAGATATCTTCACCAAGCCCTTGGATGAGAAGAGATTTTGCAAGTTACGGTGTGAGCTAAATATCTTGGAATCCTCAAATGTCCTGTGATCAGGCACACATCCTAACACTTATGCATATTGATGACTTAGATGTGCAACACACGAAGTGAAGTATATCTTCAATCAATGAAGACATACATTCTAAGTGTGAATACATTAATGTGGAATTTGACTTCAGAGCGCCACGATAATTGTGCGTCATGTCTGGGTCTAATACTTCCTATACGGTGGGTAACGCCCCCACCAAATGTTCTGTTTGAAGTGTTTCACTCATGGCGTTACATTTGCTATGTCTTCACATTTGGTTTGGCTTCAATCTCAACATGTCTTCATGATTATCTTCACTATGTTGATTATATATATACTAGTGTTCTGTCCTCTACAGCATTCACTTATAGCTATGTCTTCTTGCCGAATCTTTTGAACTAAGTGAATGTGATCGGACCCTAACCTCTCTATGCTTTCTATCTCAAAGTCTATCTCTCCAAATCATATGCATTCTTTTGAATCTGTCAAATGTCTTCTCTGCGTCCTTGTCAGCAGAAGATACACAGACAAACATTAAGTCCGCTTTCAATGCTAATTCCTTCACCTGAAACCCGAAGAAGTGGGAACGACCCCCCGACAATCCAGGCGTGCATGGGATGTGGAACAACCCCCGATATGCTGCATGATGGCCACGTGTTCCTCAGATGTGAATCGCCAGGGGCACCTGTGTAATAACACTGAGCCGCCCCTGTCCCTATAAATACACGCCTCACCACAGTCATTATCTCTTCTTCCACTCTCGCACGAACCCTAGCGCCACAGCTAGCCCTCGACGACGCCGGCGACGAAGCGCTTCGCTGCCGCAACCTCTCCGACGCCGTCTTCACGCCGACCGTGGACATCGTCCTCTCCGCCGTCGCCGTAGGTGTCCTTCGTCGCCAAGTTAGGGCACGGACGATCGAACTACTCGGCCTCCCCTTCCACTCCGTCTAGCAGTTCTACGTGTGGTAAATAAAACTTCCGTTTTACGGCCCCTTTTGATCCTATAGATTCGTCACTTTCTACCACAAGTGGTTTTTGTTCACACATGTTGGATCCACTTCAAACTGCATCTCATAATATGCCTAGTATATTCACTTATGCTTCACAAAGTAGTTAGATTCCTCACTTGTACTGATCCCTGGATTCGTACAAATCTGGAACCAACTCCTTATCTATGAGTGAATGTCTTCGCACGATGAGGTCAATGTCTTCTAAACTGATTTATCTTCAAAATCTTCTGAGAATGCATATGACCTCTTCCCCTTCCCTCGCACCTTAATGCTGTCACAGGTACATGTCCGTGGGAGAATCCCTTGGTTCTCATAGTATGCATTCATTTGCAGAATTCTTACAGTATCACATAAATTCTCCCGAAGCCAATTCCTGTTTGTCCAGCAAGCGAAAGCCTTTGAAGCCTTTGAACGTATTGAAGCCATTCAGTTTAAAGTTCATGGCTTCAGAGAAATCAGCAAGGAAGGGTGGCAGAAACATCAAGAGATCTGCCCGATGACCTCTCAGAGATGTACAAGACAGATCCTGAAGAGGATTACAATCAGCGCAAGACACGAATCCAATGGATTCGACGCTATTGGGCAGAACAGTGGTTCAAGTACAGATTTGTGACAAAGGAATATGCTAAAAAGAATGCCATCAAGCGACCATGGGGGGACATCCTCTACAAAAATCTTCAACCCAAGACCAGAGATGAAGCCATTGAACAAGGCTTCTATCCCTGCATGGTCCGTGGACCACAGCCTGCGGATGCTGACCCATCGTCACTGCTATGGTGTCGTGACGACAATCTGTTTAAGTGCAACTTCCAGTTTGCCCAGAACTCAGCGAAGCAGAACAAGAAGTCTTTGGGATTAGACTTCAATCATGGTCCCTCTGCTCCCCGTGCCGATGGAACTCGTGAAGCTGAACCCAATCTTCTTGGGCCTTTCTACAACTTGGAAGGTCTCATCACTCACATCGTGGTTCTAGGGACAGCCGTGAATGAGCCTGCAGATGACGCTGAATCAGATGAAGCGCCTGCAGTGCCGAAGCCAAAGAAGTTGAAGCAACCTAAAGCTTCAAAGCCTGCCTCTGCACCAAAAATCTCACGGGCGAAGCCACTGGCCACTGCACCTCCTAAAGACAGTGTGCAGTCTGAAGATTTGTCACGCATCTCCAAGCCCCAGAAGGTCAAGATGCCTCTGCCACACACTGGCTAAGAACTGACTGCTGCTGCCATTCTGCGAAACGATGCCATTGATCTGTCCAGTGATGAAGATCTTGCAGATGACGCTCTTGAGCAACTCATCAAGAGCAAAGAAGAAGCAGAAATCTTCAATGATCTGCCTCTCTTTGACGTGACAATCATCCACAACTTCATTGATGAGTGGTTTGACACGCCCAACATCAGCTTCGAAGATCTGCAACTACCCATTGGCCTCAGTGTCGCCTTCCATGGCGCCATTGCTTCAGAATTAGCTATCGCCCAACGCATTGTTGAACTGAAGCAAAAGATTGACTTTGAGAAAGCTCAGTTCAAGAAGCATATGGCCAAGCTCAGCGTGCAACAGGTGAAAAACTTCAAGATTATGCTGCAAGGCCCTTGGGCGTCCGGGCATTGATCCCAGGATGGCTGCCAAGCAGAAGAAGAAGCCCACTGTGGCTGAACCCAATGCACCAAGGCAGGAAGCAGATCCCATTGTCTTCCCAACTAGCATGACTGGCTCGAAGCCAAAGTCCCGGTCAACCGCTTCAGAGCTGAAAAAGACGAGGACTGCTGAGGCTGAAGCAAGGAAGAGGAAACATCATGAAGCCTCTGCTACTGCCCCCTCCAAGAAGAAGCGGAAGACCAAGAAGGAACGGGCTGCTCCCATACAGCCCTTGATTGTTGACCCCATCTCCATGGTTCGCCCTGACACTGAACCTCAAGAGCGCCAACTGACTGTCCATGAGCCTGCTTTCACAGGCGCTCATGAAGCTGAAGACTTTCCAGCAGCTGATCCCATCGCTACTAAAGACATTGGTCACCATGACCATGTTGAAGATGATGTAGTTCTTCCTCAGCTCGAGCACCAATAGGTATCATCGCCTGTGCTAACGCACAGCAAGCTCATCAGCATTGGTTGTCCTCTAACGCCAATTGCTCAGGATGCATCATGGGCTGATCACCCACAAGCACAAGAGGAAGAAGACTTTGAGGCCCATGAAAGTGTGTTATATCGACTAGAGGGGGTGAATAGGCAATTTTTATGGAAGTCTTCAAAACGTGGAAGTTATGAAGACAAACGATAGAAATAAACCTATTACCCTGCAGCGGAAGGTAGACTACACTAGGCAAGCCATAGTCAAGTATTCAATAGAGTGAAAGCACAATGACTAATAGCAGCAATGTACTAAGGATCAGGTAGGAAGATATTGTGAAGCCACACAGAACAAGCAGTCACTCAGTGAAGACAAAAGATAGTGCAAACATACAATGACTTCACAAGGAGTAGCAGTAAGTAAAGGGAAGGGAAGATGAAACCAGTGACTCGCTGAAGACAATGATTTGTTGGACCAGTTCCAGTTGTTGTGACAACTGTACGTCTGGTTAGGGCGGCTAGGTATTTAAACCTTAGGACACACAGTCCCGGACACCCAGTCCTGAACACGCAGCTCAGGACACCCAGTCCTCACCGTATTCCCCTTGAGCTAAGGTCACACAGACCTCGCCCAATCACTCTGGTAAGTCTTCAAGGTAGACTCCCAAACCTTCACAGACTTCGTTCACCGGCAATCCACAATGTCTCTTGGATGCTCAGAACACAACGCCTAACCGGCTGGAGGATGCACAGTCCTCAAGTGTAATAAGTCTTCAGATCACACAGACAAGAAGACTTAAGTGATGCCTAATTCTCTTTGGCTCTGGGTGGTTAGGGCTTTATCCTCGCAAGGAATTCTCTCTCAAAGGCTTTGAGGTGGGTTGCTCTCAAACGACAAAAGCCGTACTCTGAATCTGAGCAGCCAACCGTTTATGGTTGTAGGGGGTGGGCTATTTATAGCCACTTGGCAACCCGACCTGATTTGTCCGAAATGACCCTGGGTCACTAAGGAACTGACACGTGTTCCAACGGTCAGATTTCAAACTCACACGGCAACTTTACTTGGGCTACAAGCAAAGCTGACTTGCCCGACTCTGGACAAGATTCGCTCTCAAAGTCTTCACTCGAAGACATAGGTTTTGTTTAAGCATCACTCCAGTCATTCTCACTGGTTCTCTTGGACCCCACTTAACAGTACAGTGGTTCCTATGACTCAACACAGAAGAAAGAGAACTACGAAATATCTAAGTCTTCGAGCTCCATAGGCTTCATGCGGTGTCTTCTCTTGTCATAGTCTTCAATGTGAATATCTTCATATACCACCTTTGACTTCAATGTCTTCATACATTTTTAGGGGTCATCTCTGGTAGGAAAACCGAATCAATGAGGGACTTCTACCTGTGTTATCCTGCAATTCTCACAAACACATTAGTCCCTCAACTAGGTTTGTCGTCAATACTCCAAAACCAACTAGGGGTGGCACTAGATGCACTTACAATCTCCCCCTTTTTGGTGATTGATGACAAACTAGTTGAAGTTTTCAACGGGGAATATAATCTGTGAAATTGTAAAGGATAAGGAATTGTCTTCATAAGTTTCAAGGGTTCCCCCTGAAGATGTGCATATAAGTAATTTGCTTTTGGAATTCAAATGCACATGGCAGGTTGTACTTGTGGAGATCCACTTCAACTTATGACGACAATCCACTATGCATGTGAAAGTATATGAAGATAATGACATGCATAATGGAAAATGGACGTCTGCAGAATGATCTAAGTGTGGGATTTATCATCGCAACACAAGGTGGCAGATAAGTAGCAGACGACCATCGAGTTTAAGTGTTACAACTCAAAGAACCAAATGTATCAAAACGAGAGTTGTAAGCACGAAGCAAAATATAAAGCACCCGCCCATATGGACCCGCTTGAAGACTATCAACCTCATATGCTTCTCCCCCTTTTGTCAGTAAGGACCAAAAAGGTTTGAAGACATAGAGCATCTACTCGTTCCCATGAGGAGTAGGTGAAGCAGCAGGGTCGTTGGTGGTGTTTGGCGGTGCTGAAGAGCTTGGAGCAGAGTCGAAGTGTGCTGAAGGAGGTGGTGGTGAAGTAGCATCGTCTTCATCCTCGATCACTCTGGCATTCATAGTTGCAGCAAAGGAAGAGAACTCAGAGTCTTCAAGGGATGGAGTTCGTCGCAACACTGCCCTTCGAGGAGGTGTGGAGTCAAACTTGAATCGCTCAGTGAAGCCATCCTCTTGAAGATCATCTTCAGAACACATCAGCGTTAGCCCTTTCCATGTGCGGCGAGAGGTTTCATGGGCAACAAAAGCATTCTTGGTGGCAAGATTGCGAATGCGATTAACATCCACCAAGAGGCTTTGCATCTGATGCTTCAGCCAGTCATGATGCCTATCCTGTTTCTGATGAAGAGCCACAAGAAGCTCTTGGTCGTTCAGAACACGAGTGCGCTTCTTGGGTCGTGGAGCTGTTGTACTGTCAGTGGCTTTAGTGAGAGCAGGATGCGGTGCACGTGTAGTGCCAGCCAAAGGATACACACGAGTTACGGCTTCCACGCCTTCAACGTTCTGAGTGAAACTTTGATGCTCTGCATTCTGAAGACTTAGGGGTTCCTTGGCAGGCTCGGGATAGATGGCTTCAATAGACATATCCACATCAGGCAGAAATATCCGATGATTGCGAGCAGATGGCTGATATGAGATAGTGGAGTGAAGTTTGATCAGCCGCATGACCCATGGGGCGTAGAACTTCAAGCCAAACAGATCAGAGCCTGATGCAGCAAGTTGGCAAATGAAGAAGTCCTGTGCATTGAAGCATTTTCCATGAAGAATATAGAAGACCAAAGTCTTCATTGCACCTTCCAGCTTGGCATGGGGAGAATGTCCTTTGATTGGCCAAAGAGTTCGCCTTATGATGTGATAAATGGTTCTTGGCAGATACTCAAGGTCTTCAACGAAGAACTCCGTGGGATAAGCAGCATCTTGGGGCAATGGCTTCATCATACTAAGCATCTGACTCATATTAGGTTCAGTCTTCTAAAAGATGCTCTCAATAGCTTCACTATGAAGCTGACAGCCATGCTCGTAGAGATTGCCAGGAGTGGGCAAACCAGTGAGCTCAATGATGTCAAAGGCTTTGGCTTCATGATGAACATTTCCTGTCATCCACTCCAGGACCCAAGTCTTCGGATCTCTGCTATACCCGCGGATGTGAAGTGTGGCATAGAATTGGAGCAGCAACTCTTCATTCCAATGCTCTTGGTCAGTGACGAACGGCAGCAGTCCAACCTCTTTGAAGCAATCCAGAGCTTCTTCCAGACAGGGCAGACCAGTTATAGCTTCAATGTCAAGGCGCTTGTGTGGGAAGATGCGACCTTGGTTGTAAAGAACGCATGAGTAATAGCTTCGCTGCGGATAACTCCAGAACCGATCAGATGATATTCTTTCCCTGGAGTAGGGGTTCCTGGAGTTGTTGAAGAATGTGTTGTCTGCTCTGAAGCCATTGATATTGAAGGAGCCAGGTGTTGATGCAGGACCTGGGAACCTTGGCAATCTTGGTATTGGCTTCTATACCTGAGGCCTGTGCTCAACATGATAGTCGAACTAGGGACCGGCAGCAGACTCAGGAACAGAAGTGGCGGGATCAGTGGCTTCACTGACTTCTGGTGCTTTTGTTGGTGAGGGCTCCACATTAGCTTCAGCCATGACAGCGTCAGTGACTTCAGTGGTGTTGGTGGTGGCAGCCTCACGATGTTCAACCTCCACTTGATGAGCTGGAGGGTCGGTCATAGTCACGTTCTCCTCGAGAACAGCTTCTTGGTGAGACGGGGGTGTAGCAGCGCTTGGGGTTTCTTCTTCATCTTCAACATGGTCATGATGACCAATGTCTTCAGCAGCGATCGGGATCAGCTGCTGGAAAGTCTCCAGCTTCATGAGCCTTTGTGAAAGCAGGCTCATGTACAGTCAGTTGACGCTCTTGATGTTCAGCGTCACGGCGAACCATGGAGATGGGTTCAACAATTAAGGGCTCTGTGGGAGCAGCCTGTTCCTTCTTGGTCTTCCGCTTCTTCTTGGAGGGAGCAGTAGCAGAGGCTTCAGGATGTTTCCTCTTTCTGGCTTTAGCCTCAGCAGTCCTCGTCTTCTTCAGTTCTGAAGCGGTTGACCTGGCCTTCGGCTTCGAGCCAGTCATGCTAGTTGGGAAGACAATGGGATTTGCTTCCTGCCTTGGTGCATCAGGTTCGGCCATAGCGGGCTTCTTCTTATTCTTTGCAGCCATCCTGGGGTCGATGCCAGGACGCCCAAGGGCCTTGCACTTCTCAGCCTCATTGTAGGCTTGCACACACCTATCAGCCAGGACCTTCATGCGCTCATGAGAACCCTGAGCTTCTGCGCGTTTCTTTAGAAAGGCTTCCTTGAGCTCATGCAGCATAATCTTGAAATTCTTCACGTCTTGCACGCTGAGCTTGGCCATATGCTTCTTGAACTGAGATTTCTCAAAGTCAATCTTCTGCTTCAGTTCAACAATGCACTGGGTGATAGCTAACTCTGAAGCAATGGCGCCATGGAAGGCGACACTGAGGCCAATGGGTAGCTGCAGATCTTCGAAGCTGATGTTTGGCATGTCAAACCGCTCATCAATGAAGTTGTGGATGATTGTCACATCAAAGAGAGGCAGATCATTGAAGATTTCTGCTTCTTCTTTGCTCTTGATGAGTTGCTCAAGAGCGTCATCTGCAAGATCTTCATCACTTGACAGATCAATGGCATCATTGCGCAGAATGGCAGCAGCTGTTAGCTCTTGGCCGGTGTGTGGCAGAGGCATCTTGACCTTCTGGGGCTTGGAGATGCGTGATAAATCTTTGGACTGCACACTGTCTTCAGGAGGTGCAGTTGCCAGTGGCTTCGCCCGTGAGATTTTTAGTGAAGGGGCAGGCTTTGAAGCTTTAGGCTTCTTCAACTTCTTTGGCTTCGGTGCTGCAGGCGCTTCATCAGATTCAGCGTCAGTTGCAGGCTCATTCACTGCAGTCCCTTGAACCAAGATATGGGTGATGAGGCCTTCAAGGTTGTAGAAAGGACCGACGACATTGGGTTCTGCATCTCGTGTGCCATCAGCCCTTGGAGCTGAGGGACCAGGGTTGAAGTCTAGTCCCAATGTCTTCTTGTTTTGCTTTGCTGAGTTCTGGGCAAACTGGAAGTTGCGCTTGAACAGAATGTCGTCACGACACCATAGTAGTGACGATGGGTGTGCATCAACAGGCTGTGGCCCACGGACCATGCAGGGATAGAAGTCTTGTTCAATGGCTTCATCTCTGGACCTGGGTTGAAGATTCTTGTATAGGATGTCTCCCCATGGTCTCTTGATGGCATTTTTCTCAGCATATTCTTGGGTTACAAATCGGTATTTGAACCATTGTTCTGCCCAATATCTTTGAATCCATTGGATTCGGGTCTTGCGCTGATTGTAATCCTCTTCAGGATCTGTCTTGTACAGTTCTGAGAGGTCATCTGGCAGATCCCTAGATGTTTCTCCATGACGCTTTCTGCCACCCTTCCTTGCTGATTTCTCTGAAGCCATGAACTTTAAACTGAAAGGCTTCAACACGTTCAAAGGCTTCAAAGATTTTCGTTTGCTGGACAAACAGGAACTTGCTTCGGGAGAATTTATATGATGTTGTAAGAATTCTGCAAATGAATGCAGACTATGAGAACCAAGGGATTCTCCCACGGACATGTACCTGTGACAGCATTAAGGTGCGAGGGAAGGGGAAGAGGTCATATGCATTCTCAGAAGATTTTGAATATAAATCAGTTTAGAAGACATTGACATCATCGTGCGAAGACATTCACTCATAGATAAGGAGTTGGTTCCAAATTTGTACGAATCCAGAGATCAGTACAAGTGAGGAATCTAACTACTTTGTGAAGCATAAGTGAATATACTAGGCATGTTATGAGATGCAGTATGAGAGAGATCTAACTTGTGTGAATAGAAACTGCTTGTGGTAGAAAGTGACAAAGCCATAGGATCAACGGTGCCGTAAAAATGAAGTTTTATTTACCACACTAAGAACTGCTAGACGGAGTGAAAGATGAGGCCGAGCAGTTCGATCTTTCGTGCCCTAACTTGGCGATGGAGGACACCTACGACGACGGCGCAGAGGACGATGTCCGCGGTCGGCGTGAAGACGGCGTCGGAGAGGTTGCAGCAGCGAAGTGCTTCGTCGTCGGCGTCGTTGTAACGCCCGGATAATCTTGCTACAGTAATCCCACGCTAATCATGCCATGTCATCCCGATTACTGTTGTTAAACATCCGTTAGTTCAAACCGCGTCAAATTCAAATTTAAAATTAATGTCGGCAATAAAAGTTTTCAAAAATTGAAACAAAAATGTTCGATGGTTGCCAAATATTACAAAGGTAATTATGGTGCAGCAAACACATTTTTATAAAATGTCTAAATAATTTAAAATGTTTAAAAACAGAAATGCAAATAGATAAAAACAAAACAGAAAAAAAGAGAAACCCCCCCTGGGCTGTGGCCCAACTGGGCCAACCCAACCGGCCCAGCCGGCCACCCCACCAGGCCGGCCCACCCCACTCCCCTTAACCCCCGTTGACCGAAACCCTAACCACCCCGTCGCCCGACTCGCTCCCCCCCCCACTCTCGCTCTCTCCCGATCCCGATTGGATCGGGCATCCATCGCCGCTGCCTGGAGTGCCTC